>NC_080391.1:25723202-25943247 GCF_028751815.1 Salvia miltiorrhiza
TTACTTAAGGAAGAGCTGATAGACCTCACTGATAAGAATGTTGCTCAGGCACTACTGGTTGAGAATCAATGAGCTGTAAGAATGCTGCTCATGCACTGCTGGTTGAGAATCACAAAGCTGACAACAATCAGCTTACTGGTGAAATCCATCGGCTAATGAGCCAACTTATTGAGCTTGCAAACAGATTATCAGCATCACAGGTCAAGGAATAGTCTATAAGCTACAGAGAATTCCAAGAACAAAACATCACGACAGTTAGATGAAATCCAGTCAACTCAAAGGAATCCAACAATCAAAATTGGGTTAGGGTGTGACTCAACTATTAATGGATATGGTGCTTCCACAAGTACAAAAATTTTATTTGTAAAGGCTACTGAAAATCCTAATAGCTTGGTGCCTAAGCAAAAGGGTACAATGCTAGCTCATAAACCCAATGTCAGTAAGATTCAATTACTTAAGAGAGCTGATACATCAGGCAACATCAGGCTATTCAGAAATGTACAATCAGCCTAGCTAGGCAACCTCAGTTGAGGAAGCCTGAGCTGAATGTATCTAAGGGCAAGAATATTAGCAAAACATTCTAGTTTACTAAAAAAGCCCTAATTACAATATAGTTTTATTTACACAACACGAGCACTCTATTGCACCCAGCACACACAGAAACACTAAGGCCAATTATGCTGCTAACCCAGTCCAAGATAAAGCTAAAAAAGACAAGGATATTTTATAGGGATTTCAATGAAAAACAAATCTGTCATGATCAGCACGTTCGAGTGATCAAACAGATTTTGGTTCCAAATAGGGCTACTAATGTTCAAAGACCCCATGTTAAGTGGGTAGCTAAGGCTTAGTTTTATAGGTATAGCTCTGATGTGCAAGCTGAAAAGGATCAACAAATCACCAAGAATGGCATTTGGATAACGGATGTTCAAAATACATAATTGGTTCCAAGATCTTCTCTCAAATTATGTAGCCAAGAATGACTCTAAGGTAACCTTTGATGATAACTCAGTGATTTACACCAAAGGAATTGGAACTTTTATTATTGGAAATGCTTCAATAAAAACCTGTTAAATATGTAGAAGGCATGTGATGAGCTTGTTTTTCGTGCTCTTTTTTAGTCTGTTTTTAGGTCTAGATCGAGTTTTTTTTGCATATTTTTGTGTGTGTTTGTGCCTAGAGGGCATATTTTGGGCACATGAGTGTGCATGGCTGTACAAGGGCAGAATAGACTCCATTCCGCAAGAGAGGCAAGTACTTGAGTTCATATAGGGACAAAGCCCACGCTTTGCGCAGATTGTGTACGGTACGAGATCGGGTCATGTTCGTGCAGAATGCCCAGAAGACAGGGACGTGACCAGAGGGCGAACGAACAAAGGCAAAGGAAAGAAGGCCAAGAGAGAAGCTGCATATGGTCGTACACAGGCAAAAACGCTGTACATCTGCCCACTGGTCTAGAAAAGAAAAGAGATCTCTTACATTCCATGCGCGATTTCTTGCCAAACCCAGATGATCTGCAGATTCTAGGGCACGTCGTGGAAGAAAAGAACCAACCACACAACCCTAGCCCAGTCGACGTCTGATCCTGGGCTGCAGCCCTAGCCCATGATTTCTCTATAAATATGGATGCACTGCCCAACAAGAGGAGTTCTTGGAAACTTAGAGAATTCCGACGAGAGAATAAGGCGTGCACTGAACCAAGCGAACCCCCTATGCGGCCACTTTCCTTATTTGTTCCTTAGTCTTATTTTACATGTTTTGAGAGTTGTGAGGCAGATACAAGGCCGAAAGACATTTTACTTTTTGTTCTTTTTGTTCATGTTTGCTTTGCCCAGAGTTGGAGCCGGCAAAGATTGTTATTAGCTTTTGCCTAGACTACGTTTAATCAAGTACTCCCTCCGTCCCTAAAATAACTTCCTCTTTTTTCATTTTGGGACGTCCCCCAAATAACTTCCCCTTTCTTTCTTTCCATTTTTGGAAACCTACCCCACCACTAATAATACTTTATTTATTCTTACTTTTCACTTTTCACCACTCTCAATACTAATTATAACATTTTTCACAACTTCCAATAATAATTATATCACTTTTTCTCCACTATCAATACACTTTACAACTTTTTATTAAAACCCGTGCCGTCCCCAAAGAGGAAGCCATTTCAGGGACGGAGGGAGTATATTTTATTTTTACTTTTGCTTTGCCTTTACCGCTTTATTTATGAGTAGCAATGTTTTTATACCTGGTATGAGCTAAGTTGAAGTTTGGTATGGGGTAATAATATTCGTGAGGTCAAAATGAACTTAATAATTGTGCAACCATGTTGCCGAAGCATTAGGCCTAATTCCAATATAACTTGGACAAACCTGGTGCCTTATGCGGCCGGTAATGCTCTGTCTAAGGGCAGGTTACAAGCAATACATGGCCACAAGTTTGGAGAAATCCTACTCCACATAGTGCGGCGAATGTTGGAGGTGGTAGTATGCCTTTGGGCATACCTGATGACCATTTGGGTCCACTAAGCCATAATGCGTTCTGGGCAATAGCCGCACAACTACAGCTTCATGCAGAGAATCTACCAAGACAGAGGGATGAGGGGTGTACACTGGTGAAGCATGAAATCTTACCCTAATTAAGAAATGATAAACGAGACAAGATGTACGTGGTTCGATCATAAATGATCTACGTCCACGGGAGTTCTTCGTTGGTTTCACTATACTTTGAGATAGTATTTACATATTACAAGTGTTGCTCAGAAATAAATCATCCCTCTCTAATGCTAATGCTAACCTTCTATTTATAGATGTGATAGTAAACCCTAAAGGCCTTAGGCCCATGAGCTTTGATAATTGGGTTTAAGCCTTTTAAGGCCTTAATACACTTTAGTCCTGATTTGACCCATCTGTGCTGTCCTTCGTTGCCCGTGTTGAGTAGTTCCTTGAGCTGCGCAGGCGAGTCTGCACCGCTAGGTCCCTTCGTCTACGCTGCCGAGTCTATTTCTTCGTCTACGCTGCCAAGTCCGGCTCTTCGTCTACGCCGCCAAGTCCGGCTCTTCGTCTACGCCGCCAAGTTCTGGCTCTTTGTCTACGCTGCCGAGTTCTGGCTGTGTAGCTCTTTGTCTACGCCAAGTTCTGGCTCTTTGTCTACGCTGCCGAGTTCTGGCTGTGTAGCTCTTTGTCTACGCTGCCAAGTCTGGTTTTTTGTCTACGCTGCCAAGTTCTGGTTGTGTAGCTCTTTGTCTACGCTGCCAAGTCTGGTTCTTTGTCTACGCTGCTAAGTTCTGGCTGTGTAGCTCTTTGTCTACGCTGCCAAGTCTGGTTCTTTGTCTACGCTGCCAAGTTCTGGCTGCGCAGCTCTTTGTCTACGCTGCCAAGTCTTGGCTGCGCAGCTCTGCTTTGGCCGCGCAGCTATGCTGCGCCGCTCTGGTCTCCGTTGCTATGCTCTGGCCGCGCAGCTCTGCTGCGCTGCTCTGCTTTGGCTGCGTAGCTCTGCCGCACTGCTCTAGTCGCGCAGCTCTGCTGCGCTGCTCTACGCTGGTGGTCTTGCACTCTAGCAAGACAGTAGCTTTGCACTTTGGTCAAGGCTGATTGACTCTTCATATTCCTTTGTTAGCAAGTCCTTTTAGTTAGACTTGCGCTCATTAGTTCCTGTGATAATAATAGTAACAATAATCAGGTAATCAAGTAAGATGTTCTTGTGTTGCCAAGCACAGCGCTGATGAGTATTCCAGTCCTCATCAGCTACTCCCCCCTAGTCTGGTTGAACTGTGTCTTCTTTGTTCAACCAGTGGTGTGTGATGTAGAGTCAACGCTGTGCTGCTCTCCCGAATAGGGTCCAAGCCCCGTAACTTATCTTGAGTCGAATACTTGTAAGCTTGCAAAATAATCAATGATAGAATATTATATCCCTGCCAATTTATCAACATAAAAATATCCCAACTCTGTCAAAATATTTAGAATAACAACAAGAATAATAAGAGTGAAGCAACTCCCTTTCGAACGTGCTCGTTGAGCCACTTTTTTGATTATTATCATTGTGCTCGTGCTAAGGCAGCTCCGGGAGCTTTGTACTTAGGCAGCTCTAAATTTCTTAGGCGGCGAAATTCCCCGAACTTCTCAAACTTCAAAGCATAATCCCCAATATAGTCATTAAAGTTCAGTTGCACATGCAAAAGATGATGTTCCCAATAAAAGTAAAAACAACTCAGGAAGTTAAGGAGTGATACAACGACACCCGAATCATGAATTGAGTTCAATGTACGTGATCAGCGCAATCTTTAACAATCAGCAAATACCACCCAAGAAAATAACTAATTCATCAAGAATTAACATAATGAAAGGAGATAACTTAGCTTCCTCTTGTATTAGTGTTTATCAACGCCGGAAATTTAGCGCAGGCGATGAGATGGACCGGTATATGGCATTGACCTGGTGAAGAACAAAGAATGCGCCGCAGCGCTGGTGAAGAGCAAAGCATAACATCACAGCGCTGGAAACTTCGTTGTATCAAGATCAATAAATCCCATAGAGTTGAGACGCTAGAGTAATTTGTTTGGCTTGGTGATCATAAAAACTGAGACTTTGTCATCCCAGCTAGTTCACCTCAATGGTGGGTGTGAGTTGCCGACGACGTGATTTAGATTTCGAAATGCGACATCTTCGTATGTCAAGGAGCTCTGAAGCTGAGAGTGCATCTTCAATAATATCAGCCCATCCTAAACACGAGTGGCGACAAAGGAAGGAGGCGACGCTGGCTGCGTTGCCGAGCAGCAACAAGCGAGGGAGGCGGCGCTGCCGAGCAGCAACAAGCGAGAGAACAAGTTAGAGAGGCAGCGCTGCCGAGCAGCGACAAGCGAGGGAGGCGGCGCTGCCGAGCATCACCAAGCGAGAGAACAAGTGAGAGAGGCGGCGCTGCCGAGCAGCGACAAGCGAGAGAGGCGGCGCTGCCGAGCAGCACCAAGCGAGAGAACAAGTGAGAGAGGCGGCGCTGCCGAGCAGCACCAAGCGAGAGAACAAGTGAGAGAGGCGGCACTGCCGAGCAGCGACAAGCGAGAGAGGCGGCGCTGCCGAGCAACACCAAGCGAGAGAACAAGTTAGAGAGGCAGCGCTGCTGAGCAGCGACAAGCGAGAGAGGCGGCGCTGCCGAGCATCACCAAGCGAGAGAACAAGTGAGAGAGGCGGCGCTGCCGAGCAGCGACAAGTGAGAGAACAAGTGAGAGAGGCGGCGCTGCCGAGCAGCACCAAGCGAGAGAACAAGTGAGAGAGGCGGCGCTGCCGAGCAGCACCAAGCGAGAGAACAAGTGAGAGAGGCGGCGCTGCCGAGCAGCGACAAGCGAAAGAACAAGCACGAGCCCCTTTCCCTTAGGTTTTGAATTTTTGTATCCCTAAAAAATAGGATACAAGACGTGATGGGGGTATACACCCCCTTTTCCCCCTAGTGTCGTGCGCGTACTTTAGAAGTCAAGCACGATTGTCGCAGACCTGGAAGAGCTGAGAATGCACCCGAGTAGAGCTGAAAGGCCGGTGCCGAGGAGTAACCCAAGAGAGCGGTTGAGTTGCCATTTAAGGCTCGTCCCCTGTCGATTAGGCATACATGATTTCCTGCACTCGTTAGGTAAGAACTTGACAATATTTGTAAAAATAGTAAAGACAAAGTATTTCAGCGCTGCAAATGAACCAAGATAAAATAGAGTAATTTTTCCTTCGAATTGTTTGGATGTCATCAATGATGACTAACTTAAGGCTCAAATATCCGCAGAGCGGCTGAGTTGCCACTTAAGGCTCATCCCCAGTCTAACTTTCGCGGCTTACGATGTTTCTGCGCGGAGCATAGACATTGAGGCCTTCGTCGCGCAATTAATGCCTTGAATTTTGCAATTAATGCCTTGTATATTGCAATTAATGCCCCTGTCGTGCAATTAATGCCTTGAATTTTGCAATTAATGCCCCGAAGTTTTGCAATTAATGCCCCGAAGTTTTGCAATTAATGCCTTGAATTTTTGCAATTAATGCCCCGAAGTTTTGCAATTAATGCCCCGAAGTTTTGCAATTAATGCCTTAAATTTTGCAATTAATGCCCCTGTCTAACTTTCGCGGCTTACAATATTTTTGCGCGGAGCATAGACACTGTGAACTGACAACGACTCGGACATTCTGCGCCGACCGAGATAACTGAGATAACTGTTTTCCCTGTACTTGAAATAGCTGCTCTGACTGCGCTGAGATAGTCACGCTGGTTGCGCTGATACAATCGCACTGACTGCGCTGATATGATCACTCTGACTGTACTAAGATAACCACACTGGCTGTACTGGGATAGCCGCACTGGCTGCGCTGATATGATCATTCTGACTGTACTAAGATAGCCACACTGGGATAGCCGCATTGGCTGTGTTGAGATGATCGCACTGACTGCGCTGAGATAGCCACACTGGCTAAGATAAGTGAAATATCCGCTACGCGGCTGAGTTGAGATAGCCGCACTGGCTGTGCTGAGATAGCCGTACGGGCTGAGCTGAGATAGCCGCACTGGCTGTGCTGAACTGAGATAAATGCCGAGCAGGCAGTCCCCAGAAATTCCGGTCAGCGCTGTCGCGTACCGCCCACTAATTCGAGAGTTCTCGTGAATAAATATAAGTGTGGAAATACCCGTTTTGATGGCCCTTGTAAAGAATAAAGTAAAAATAGAGCAAAATTAGTTCAAAGACAGATTTGAACCCAAAGATTATAACCAAAGCAAGTAGACGAAGATAAGGATGAGCCAGAGTTGGCTGCGCAGCTGAAGCGCTGCGCTGCTGAACCGCGACGAGAGAGAAAGGCAGCGCTGGCCGCGCTGCTGAACCGCGACGAGGGAGAGAGGCAACGCTGGCGTTATACATTTCATTTCTTTGCTATGCATTTCATTTCTTCCACAATCAAGAGTGTTTTGGACAAGTTCTCTTTCAATTTAAGAAGATCGCTTTGCTTAGATCCCAAGTTCTTCGATTGAGTAGTCTCGGATTCAGCTACCGTCTCAATCTGAAGCTTAAGCTGCTCGGTCAATATGGAAACGTAGCAATTATCCTCAAGAACAACATACAAACATAGATATCGAGTTTCTAGAATGAGAGCATAAAAGCAAAAGAGCAACAACTAGATAGAACTCCCAAATACGAGGGAGAAAGGCAGCGCTGGCTACGCTGAACCACGGCGAGGGAGAAGGCAGCGCTGGCTGCGCTGAACCACGGCGAGGGAGAGGGCAGCGCTGGCTGCGCTGAACCATGGTGAGGGAGAGGGCAGCGCTGGCTGCGATGAACCACGGTGATTGAGAAGGCAGTGCCGACTGCGCTGAACCACGGCGAGGGAGAAGGCAGCGCTGGCTGCGCTGAACCACGGCGAGGGAGAAGTGCGGCCGCGCCGCTGAACCTCGGCAAGGGAGAGGTCAGCTGCGCCGCTGAAACTCGGCAAGGGAGATATGCGGGTGCGCCGCTGAAACTCGGCAAGGGAGATATGCGGCTGCGCCGCTGAACCACGGCAAGGGAGAGGTGCGGCTGCGCCACTGAACCTCGGCAAGGGAGAGGTGCGGCTGCGCCGCTGAACCGCAGCGAGGGAGAGGTCAGCTGCGCCGCTGAAACTCGGCAAGGGAGATATGCGGCTGCGCCGCTGAAACTCGGCAAGGGAGATATGCGGCTGCGCCGCTGAAACTCGGCAAGGGAGATATGCGGCTGCGCCGCTGAACCACGGCAAGGGAGAGGTGCGGCTGCGCCGCTGAACCTCGGCAAGGGAGAGGTGCGGCTGCGCCGCTGAACCGCGGCGAGGGAGAGGTCAGCTGCGCCGCTGAAACTCGGCAAGGGAGATATGCAGCTGCGCCGCTGAAACTCGGCAAGGGAGATATGCGGCTGCGCCGCTGAAACTCGGCAAGGGAGAGGTGCGGCTGCGCCGCTGAACCACGGCAAGGGAGAGGTGCGGCTGCGCCACTGAACCTCGGCAAGGGAGAGGTGCGGCTGCGCCGCTGAACCGCGGCGAGGAAGAGGTCAGCGCTGGCTGTTCCAGCTGGCCTCCGACGACGCCGTGGGTGTGGCGTGGAACGAGCGGGTCTTGAAATTCTGGCCGCCATATCCATCTGTGGAGGAGACCGACGAGAGCGTCTCATGCGGCATGGGCTGCTTCTTGATCATCTCTTTGGGGTCTGAAGTCTCTCTGAAATACTTCTGCACGTCGAAGATGCTTATCTCCGTGTCGTCGACGGCGGCAAGGATCTTTTGTTGGGATTTATGCTCGTTGGATTTGAGGTATGAGGAGAAAAATGCATCTTGGAAAGAGGTGGCGTTGTGTGGGGATGAAGAGGAGCTTCCAAGACACCAAACATGGGCTACTACTGCTGTGTGGAGCTGTACTTGAAACTTTTGACCATTGATGCTGGACCCATTGCTGCTGAACCACGGCGGGGGAAAGAGGCAGCTGCGCTGCTGAACTATGGCGAGGGAAAGAAACAGCGCTGGCTGCGCCGCTGAACCGTGGCGAGGGAAAGTGGCAGCTGCGCTGCCCTGCCGAGCGGCAACAAAAGAAAGAGGCAGCCAGAGCTGGCTGCGCTGCCGAACTTCTATTGCTTGATTCCGATAGGAGGAATTTGACATTTCTTGTAATGAAAGCTCAAGAGCGGCGGCGATGCTCGCCGGACTTCGATCATAGCAAAATACTGGTGATCTGCTTTGAAACACAGAGAAGTACAAAGAAATATTAAGCTTTATCAAGATTTGTATGAAATTATTGAGGAATACATATGAGTAAGAAATTTGGGGATTTTCCCCTCTTCCAAACAAATCGAGAGAGTCAGCCCAGAATCGCAGGTGTTTATCGATCCCTAGTTTGGGATCTTTGTTGCCGATCGAATCGACAAAACTCAGGAAATAACGTTAGTAATCGTCGATTTGCTGTGAGAGATTTAGGATTCTCGATCTGGGCATGGCGGCAATCGCCGATTTGAAGAGATTTGAAGAGATCTGGGTATTGACCAATTGGTGTATGACGATGAACAGTAACCCTCTCGATGAATAGTGCTTTCTTCGGTGAACAGTGCTCCCGAATTCCCATTTTTAGAGGCTCGTCGGAACTCACGACGTAGCCCCCTTTCCCACAGACGGCGCCAGTTGGTGAAGCATGAAATCTTACCCTAATTAAGAAACGATAAACGAGACAAGATGTACGTGGTTCGATCATAAATGATCTACGTCCACGGGAGTTCTTCGTTGGTTTCACTATACTTTGAGATAGTATTTACATATTACAAGTGTTGCTCAGAAATAAATCATCCATCTCTAATGCTAATGCTAACCTTCTATTTATAGATGTGATAGTAAACCCTAAAGGCCTTAGGCCCATGAGCTTTGATAATTGGGTTTAAGCCCTTTAAGGCCTTAATACACTTTAGTCCTGATTTGACCCATCTGCGCTGTCCTTCGTTGCCCGTGTTGAGTAGTTCCTTGAGCTGCGCAGGCGAGTCTACACCGCTAGGTCCCTTCGTCTACGCTGCCGAGTCCGTTCCTTCGTCTACGCTGCCAAGTCCGGCTCTTCGTCTACGCCGCCAAGTCCGGCTCTTCGTCTACGCCGCCAAGTTCTGGCTCTTTGTCTACGCTGCCGAGTTCTGGCTGTGTAGCTCTTTGTCTACGCCGCCAAGTTCTGGCTCTTTATCTACGCTGCCGAGTTCTGGCTGTGTAGCTCTTTGTCTACGCTGCCAAGTCTGGTTCTTTGTCTACGCTGCCGAGTTCTGGCTGTGTAGCTCTTTGTCTACGCTGCCAAGTCTGGTTCTTTGTCTACGCTGCTAAGTTCTGGCTGTGTAGCTCTTTGTCTACGCTGCCAAGTCTGGTTCTTTGTCTACGCTGCCAAGTTCTGGCTGCGCAGCTCTTTGTCTACGCTGCCAAGTCTGGTTCTTTGTCTACTCTGCCAAGTTCTGGCTGCGCAGCTCTTTGTCTACGCTGCCAAGTCTTGGCTGCGCAGCTCTGCTTTGGCCGCGCAGCTATGCTGCGCCGCTCTGGTCTCCGTTGCTATGCTCTGGCCGCGCAGCTCTGCTTTGGCTGCGCAGCTCTGCCGCGCTGCTCTGGTCGCGCAGCTCTGCTGCGCTGCTCTACGCTGGTGGTCTTGCACTCTAGCAAGACAGTAGCTTTGCACTTTGGTCAAGGCTGATTGACTCTTCATATTCCTTTGTTAGCAAGTCCTTTTAGTTAGACTTGCACTCATTAGTTCCTGTGATAATAATAGTAACAATAATCAGGTAATCAAGTAAGATGTTCTTGTGTTGCCAAGCACAGCGCTGATGAGTATTCCAGTCCTCATCATACACCTCCACCCAACATGCATGGCGTGGATAAGGGCTGGGTGGGCTCGTGCACGTGACACCGAGACAATGGATCTTGGAGTCGGTCCAGATCCGCTGATCCAAATCCTTTTTTTAGGATCTAGACCTTACGAAAAATGGACCCAATGAATCTGGACCGGATCTAGGTTATTCCTATAATTTCCAGATCTGGATCTGGAGCAAAAAATCTGAGACACAGATTCGGTCCATGGATCCATTTATATATAAAAATATATATAATGTTATTTATTTTTATCTAACTCTAATCTAATATCTATGACTAATCTATATATCTCTTTTCATAAATAATATATAATGCAATTAAAGATAATATTTTACTTTTATTTTAATTTTAATTTTAATTATTATTATTATTATTATTATTATTATTATTATTATTATTATTATTATTATTATTATTATTATTTGTATTGATAACATTAATTTTCTTTTTTCTATGTAAAATAGAGGACACATTGTTCTACTGTTATTTAGTACTTGATTATTATATTCTTATTGTTATTAAACTTTGATGATATTTTTATAGAATATGGTTAATTCATTTATTTTGAATAATTGTTGAAAATCTAGACAATAATTATAATTTTATTTAGGATTAATTTAAGATTTATAAATTTATTTTAAAAGACAAAAAGTATGGATCCGGGTCTGGACCCGAGACCCTGCGGATCTTATGGATTTGGACCTGGATCTCATTTTTTTTGATCCAATGGATCTGGATCGGATCTGGGCATAAGTCAAAAAATCCGGATCTGGATCTGGACTAAGCAAGATCCGGTTCGGATCCGGTCCATTGCCATCCCTAGTCGTCTTTAGTCATTGACGCGTAAACCCTTTCAAAATCAAATATTATTTAATTATTTACTATTATTATAAATTTGAATTATGTATTATATATGTATTTAATTAATTAGGACAGAAACAGCTGCTGACTTTGACCTTTTTATCATGTGCTGACAGATTTAATATTTTTCTTTTCTTAATCTGTAAAATCGGAAAAAGTTTTTAATGTTTTGAGGGATAATGGCCGCGATCATCGGTGAGTGTTCAAACTTCTAGAGGATTAAATGTCAACCATTTTCATTTTTTTATATATACTTTAATGTTATTTTATTCTCTTTGATTCCTTGATTTTCTTCTATTATATTCAGTCGACAGCATTTTGTTTTTATTGAAAAGATTCACTTCTTCACTACTGCATATATAAAGTGAAAAGGAAGTATTTTTTTTAATTTTTTCCAATTTATTTCATGCATTATTTATTATTTTGACATAAATATTAGTAATAATAATCACAAACAGTCACTTTCATATAATAGAGTTCTTATATAGCATATAATATATATAGAAACAATACATCTGTGTGGCTATTTTGAAGAAGAAAACATAAATTTTGGCCATTAATTTGAAAAACACAAAATCTGGCAATTTTTTTTTTGCATTTTTGGACTATTTTATCCTTAATTAGGGTGTACCGTATTCGAATTTGCGAGCGAGTTAGGTACAATTTGCACTATAGGGTATACCCGACCCGATACTCGATCAGTTATAGGGTTCCTGATATCGAAAAAATTAAGGTATCAGATTGGGATAAGGTATTAGGGGTTAGGAAAATTCGCTATCGGATATACCCGAATTACCCGATTAATTAAAATATAATAGTAATTTTTTTTTTCTAATTAAATAAGTAATAAACCCTAATTCTTCTGAATTCTAATTTTGAATTACCCCTAACCACTGTCGCCCAATTTTCTCCCAACCCTGATCTGTTCCACGCCTTTCGTCGAATTAATTTGCTTTAGTTTGCTGGCTTCTAGGATTTAGGTTTTGTGCCTCTGCTATATAATCATTTTTTCTTTCTCCAAATTTTGTATATAAAGTTTTATCAAGTTTGGATCTGTCTTCATGGCTGGTTCTTGATTTCATGCATTTATCATTTTACACCATTGAATCCTATTGTGACATCTGTGCGAACCAGAGTTGGTAGTTTCTTAATTGAAGTTCTCTTATTTACTGTAAGTAATTAAATAGCCAATTCAGGCGAAAAAAAGGTGATCACCTCATGAGTTATGACATGCTTGCACTCGGCTGACCGGGTAATTTTGGGTACTCGAATATTTGATACGGATACCAAAGTTGGGTATTAAGGTACTCGATTTTAAAATCGAGTTTGAAATCGGATATAATTTTTATGAAATTTCGGGTTCGGGTACCCAATTTTTTCGAGTAGGATATCCGAACCTGACCCGATTCCCATCCCTAAAAGTACCAATAGAAAAAAAAAATAAAAATCAAGTAAATAGTTACACCTAGTAGTACTATTAGAGCCAATAGTGTTATGCTCAAATGGTACTAGTGACCATATTAGTGCCAATAGTGTCATATATTTGTGATTGTGATGATACACTGTCTTATCTTATATAGATGAGTGCAGTTATATGACCATTTTGAACACTTACCCGTAAGGTTTAGATTCCTCATTCAGTGTTTAACACTACAAAAAAATGCGTATTTACCGGCGAAAATTAACGGCGGCTATTTTGCCGTCGGTAGCTAACGGCGGCATGGCGGCGACATTTCAGGCGACCCGAACTTTCGCAATCACCGGCTAATTACCGACGGCAAAATCGCCACCGGTAGCTAACGGCGGCGACGCCGCCGTTAAATTTAAAATACGCAATAATTAATTAATTTTATATAATTAACGGCGGCAAAATTGCCGCCGCTAGCTAGCGGCGGCATTTGCCGTCGGTAACGGTTAAAATATAGGGCAGCGGGTTTTCCTTCTTTTTTCAGTTTCTGCGCCGCACACAAATCCCCCCCTCCCTCCCCTGCTGCTGCTGCTTCCGGTCCGACCGCCGCCGCCGCCGCCGACCGCCGCCGCCCCAGCAGGTAACTCTCTCTCTCTCTCTCTCTAGATCTATATATATATATATCTCATTAGTTTTAATTATATATATAATTATATAATTTTCACTTATATTATTTATTGTAGTTCGACGACCTCGTTTCACCGCCTTCTTCACGACACCCGCCGGAAACCACCACCGTACGCTCTCTTATTTATTTATTTAATTATATATTAATTAAATAGATTTATTTGTTATATATAGTTAATTAATTTATAATTGATTTTGTTTATAACTAAATTATATGAAGCATGATTAATTTTAAATTATATTAATCCATTTAATATATGTTGTTAGTTTAATTTTAAATTATGAAGCATGATTAATTTTAAATTATATTAATTTTAATCAATTAGTTTAAGTTGTTTGTTAGAATAATTTATATATGTTGGATAATTTTGTTAAATTAAATGTTATGTGCTATGTGTTTATGAAATGTTATATTATTATATATATATATATATATTGTGGGATAGATTTAATCAATTTCTTAAGGATCTTCTCCCAACAAATGATTGTTTTTAATTTAATTACCATGATTTTTATTGCTTTTATTTGTATTGTATTATTGCTTCGACATTGGGGGGCCGGGTAGACCTAGTATAGACTTAGTAAATTAGGACCACTATGGTCACTATAGTTGCTGGTAGAGTCGAGCACTTGGTAGTTAGGATAGTGGGGTTATGCTGTCGAAATTTTGTTAGATTTCAAGTAATTTATTATATTTTATTTGTTTTTTGCAATTAGAATTTGCAAGAATGAGTGATAATCGTATGTGGATGTACGCGAGATACAATGATCGTACTGCATTTGAAACGGGGCTTGAGTTTTTCCTTGAGTGGGCGTTCAATCAAACGGCGTACACAGATGGACAAGGTAACATTAGGTGCCCGTGTAAGAAGTGCAAGAATCAAGCGTATTTAGATGTACCTACGGTCAGAAAATATGTTAGTAGGCGTGGATTTGTCCTGAATTACAAAGTTTGGGTTTCTCACGGGGAAGCACCGTTGTATATGCCGAGAGAACATGCTATAATGAATGAGGATGATGGATTATACAATAACTACGAAATGATGGTGCATGACCATGCTGGACCTAGTAATTATCCAGATCCTCCAAATCTGGAGCAGCCGCCCAATAATGACGCTCAACAGATTTATAACATGTTGGATGCAGCGGATACTCCATTGTACGCAGGATGTGACACGTACACACAATTAAGCTGGATGACTCAATTCATGAGCATAAAGACTGAAAGCCACATGTCAGAGAGGACTTACAATCAGATGTCTTCGATGATGAAAGCTGCTTTACCAGAGGGTAACAACTGTCCAGAAGACTTCTATAGTACGAAAAGAAATCTACGTGGTTTGGGTTTGCCAGTAGAGAAGATCGATTGCTGTGTTAATAACTGCATGTTGTATTGGGGGGAAACTAGTGAGCTACATAGTTGTATGTTCTGTGACCAATCACGATATAAGGACAGCTTGCGTGCATCTGGGAGTCGCCGAAAGAAACAAGTGCCCGCCAAACAGATGCACTATTTTCCCTTGACGCCCCGATTGCAGAGATTGTTTGCATCTCCTGCAACTGCTGAACATATGCGGTGGCATGCGACCTCCACAGACGATGGGATAATGCGCCACCCGGCCGACTCTCCGGCATGGAAACATTTGAATTCAGTCTTTCCTGGATTCGCCGAGGAGATCAGAAATGTGAGATTGGGCCTCTCTACAGATGGTTTTGCCCCATTTGCACAATAAGGGCGTCAATATTCTTCTTGGCCAGTTATTGTCACGCCGTATAACTTGCCTCCGTGGTTGTGCATGAAAGAACAATTCATGTTCCTCACAGTCCTCGTGCCTGGCCCATCAAACCCAAAGATGAAGTTGGACGTTTTCTTACAGCCACTGATACAAGAGTTAAAATCTCTGTGGGAGGTTGGTGTGAACACTTACGACATATCGTTGAAGCAAAATTTCCAGATGCGAGCAGGTCTGATATGGACTATCAGTGATTTTCCAGCGTACGCTATGTTGTCTGGGTGGGGTACAGCTGGGAATTGGCATGTCCACATTACATGGAGAATACAGAAGCATTCACTTTGCCGATGAGTGGAAAACAATCGTGGTTTGATAATCATCGGAAGTTCTTACCTCCTAACCATGTGTTTAGGAGAAACAAAACTTCATTCTTGAGGAATAAGACATGCAATGTTGGTCCACCAGAACAAAGATCGGGAATACAAATCTTGAATCAAATCGAGGGGTTAGGCTTCGTGAAGGTTACCGAAGACTTCGATGGCAGGAACGCTCAACTCGCCAAATATCAAGATGTAGGGTGGAAAAAGAAAAGCATATTTTGGGATCTACCCTATTGGAGACATCTTTTGATTCGACATAATCTGGATGTCATGCAAATTGAGAAAAATGTGTTTGATAACGTGTTTAATACTGTCCTGATTGTGAAGGGGAAGACAAAAGATACAGAAAAATCCAGAGAAGAACTTAACACCTTCTGCAAGCGGAAATAGTTGAAGAAAGTGGATGGAACCCGAGGGTATCCGAAAGCATGTTATACGCTTGACAGGGAAGAGAAGAAGATCTTACTTCAATGGATCAAGAGTCTTAAGTTTCCCGATGGGTACGTGTCAAATATTAGTAGATGCGTTGACATGAACGCCCTAAAGATGCACAACATGAAAAGTCACGACTGTCACGTGTTCATGCAAATCCTTCTGCCTGTTGCCTTTAAAGAACTTCTTCCTAAGAATGTTTGGGAGGCAATTACAGAGTTAAGTTTCTTCTTCAGAGAATTAACATCCCGCAACGTGGCCATATATGACATGAGAATACTGAGTGAGAAGATAGTTGTTACTCTTTGCAAACTTGAGCGTATCTTCCTGTTGGATTTGTATAATGAAAGCAAGAACGTTTTATGCTTGTATACAATGTTTCCTAAGTTCACTATCTAATCTCCTATCTGATTGTGTTCATGATTGCATATGTATGTTCTTTATCTCTATATAAGTAGATTATATGGTGTGTTGTAGATCACAGAAGACCATATAATTGGAATAACCTTAAGAGATATAATATGATCACAGCCGAAATAACTCTAGGACAAGTTATTGGTTTAGGCTGCAGTATAGATGGAAGTAGTTTGTCTTGGCTACTTGTCTATACTGGTACGTCATTACGTATTGATAGGACCACAGTTTGAGATGTATTCTTCTATCTGACTTAAGTGAAGAATCAAGATCTCGGTGACTTATAAATCTTAATACTAATAAGTATTCAGATATATATATATTAATTCGTATATCACTTTGACTTACTATGGGTGAAAGTTATATACTAACTCGAGTACTCTGTATCTTGGGTGATAGCGGTTAATATATGATATTTGATTATCTGTATTAGTACCCGTATCCGGTATAGGATAATGACATCCCCTTAAGGAGCTCAATAAGGTTTATTACGCTAAACCCTGCAGGTTGATTAAGTTCAGGCGTAATAATAAAGTTTGAGTGGTACTGCTTAAGGAATTAATAAGAGATTAATTAATTTAAGCTGTCAGAGCTCTAATTAATTAATGGATGTCGGATATTTTAAATACGGAGATTTAATAAGTCTAAATACAAGCCCCGACTCATCACCGGCAATAAAGGGGTAAGTCAGTATCGGTTCTCTAGTGGAATGAACTGATATTTATAAATTAATTATGGTCTGGGCTGACCATAGATAAATTAATTTATTTGAGGCCCATCTTTATTCCTTGTATCTGGTCCCTGGGCTGGCCCAATGTCTCCTAGCCCAAGAAGACAGATTTTCGGCCCTCACATAGAGATTGGCGCCTCCTCCTCTTTTCTGTATTATTAAATACAGCTGTCAGCTCTCAGGAAAACATACTGATAAAATTAGGGTTTTTGAGAGCAGAGAGAGGCGCAGGAAAACGTGAGGTGATTTCTGTCTTGGGAATTTCCATAGCTCGTTGTCCATCCAACGTTGGGAATTGAGCGGGATACAGTCGAGAAGATCAGAGCTGGAGTCAGATTTTCGCAGGAAACCAAGTTCTGACAGTCTCCGTAAAACGGCCATAACTTCCTCCACAGAACTCCGATTCAGACGAATCAGGCGGCCACGGAAAGCTCTCTCGAAGAGGAAGAAGTCGTATTTCTGGGCGAAATACGATTTGAGGACGTTTGAGGCTTCAAACGAAGGCTTGAAGCTGACTGACCTGTTCAGCGACAGATTGACGAATTCTTAGGAATTCTTCAGGTATTTTCTAACTCCAACGTGCAGTTGTTAAATTCATAGGAGCATGTTAGGATTAATCGTTGTATGATAAATTAATAATAATCCAAGAAATGATCATCGGGCAAACGGAGCATTAATTCAGTTTAATATTCCTTCACTTCCCTCCTAGTTTATTTGATTCAATGGAGCACCTACCAGTTCATTTGGCAGATGAGGCACGATTGGCTGGTCCAGTGCAATATCGGTGGATGTATCCTTTTGAACGATATTTGAGGACATTAAAAAATCATATAAAAAACAAAGCCAAGGTTGAGGGGTCCATCGCCAATGCATACTTACTTGCAGAAATGTCAACCTTCTCTTCGTTTTGCTTTGAAGATCAAATATCTACAAAGTGGACAACTTTGCCTCGTAATATTGAGATGCCCGTTGCTGAAAATGATGATCCTCTTTGTCTCGCCATATTCAAACCTATTGGGCGTTCACTTGGCCGAGGGACGAAGAGATACATGGATGAGCGCGAATGGCTTGCTGCACACATGTATATTTTGAGCAATTGTGCAGAGGTTGCAGAGACATATAGCAAGTGAGTATTCTCGTTAAATTTATGTATAAGAAGTATTCATCATATAACTTTTTCTTTGTATCCAAGGATCTTCGAGGAGGAAAAACGATATGCAAATCCTTACATGACTGATGCAGAGTTTGAGGTCGCGTTTCACAACGAGTTTATTGTGTGGTTTAACCATTACGTAAGAGACGATAAATTTATGTTAAATATACATTTACTTACTCTAAAATTGGCTAGCAAACTTAAATGATATTTGTGTGAAACAGGTTTGTCGTCCTTATAACGACGAGTTGAACCCTTATATTAGGTCGCTTGCAGCTGGACCATTAAGGGAGATTGAAACATACTCCGGCTATTTCGTGAATGGCTATAGATTTCACACAACTGATCATGATAGAGAGAGTGCGACTGTGAACAGTGGCGTTTGCATAAAAGGTTCGGTCTATGGTAGTGATAGAGATGTGCTAGACTTTTATGGGCGTCTGCAAGAGGTTTGCGTGCTGGAGTATCCGGGGTATCCAATTAAGCAGACAGTCTTGTTCAACTGTGAATGGTTTGACTTGTCGGCTCAGGGAACTTCTATTGATACAGACTTCAAGTTAGTTTCATTGAACCACACACGAAGATATAAGAAGTATGATCCCTTTGTTTTGGCGAGTCAAGTAGTTCAAGTGTTTTACTGTCCCTATCCCAGTACGAACCAATCAAAGAAAAATTGGTGGTCAGCATGCAAAGTCAACGCAAGATCAAATGTTGAAGTGTCTACTGCAGCATCTACATCAACATTAGATCAACCATTTCAAGAAGAAGTGGTTACTATTATGCCTACTCACACAAGTGTAGGCATTGAACAACCACTTCTTCTTCATCCCCTCGGTAGAGTCGTTGAGATTGAAGATGACGATGAAGCAGAAGACGATGATCCCCCGTTGACATCTAACGATAGTGATGATGCTAGTAGTGATGATTATGAATAAATGTAAATGCACATTTTGGTTGAATTTGATTGCAAATTTGTTATGTTTGTTAGTTACTGTTAATGTTATGTTTGGCTATATATTTGTTAATGTAATTGTATGCAACAGGTATCATGTCTACCCAACGAGGTTTCTTGGGATTTGGGAGGCGACCTGGCGTTAATGCGCTAGAAGCTACAGCAGATACATCTGATGGGTCCGGGACGCATATTTCTGGGACTCCCGAGACTCCCCAGGCTTCTAGTAGTTCACGGGCTAGAAGGCCTAGGGGCCCTACAGCTGCCGCTATCAGAGAGAGAGAGGTTAAGGCACCTGATGGGAGGACGGTATTTCAGAGGCATCCTACGACTGGGTAAGTATTTTAGTTTAAATTACTATTTCTCGTACACCATGATTAAGTGATAAAATTACTTGTACACAGTGTTTTGTTGGAGCCCAGTGGCCTGTCCAAAACTTGCACACGCACATTTAAGATGTTTGATAACCCAGGCGGGTACACATGGAAGTTGACGCCCCCGGCGATGAAGGATACATTTTTTGGTGAATTACAGGTACAATTAAATTTATAGTACATATAAATATATCATATTAAATTGTTAAAATGTTTGATATTAAATTAATTCTCTTTCTTTCAACAGAAATAGTTTCAGTGGCAGCCCGGGGATGAGCGTGACGTGAGGAAAATGTGGGAGAAAAACGCCCGCAAAAGGTACTCCGACATGATGAGCGACTACAAGGCAGAGCTCAAGCAGTGTACCCGCCAAGGGAGAGAGATGCCTAGACCCGTCTGGATGAAGCCCGATTTTTGGACTGGACTCCAGGATTACTGGCATCGTCCCGAGGTTGAGGCTGTTTCAGATCGAGCACGTGCCAACCGGATGTCCGAGCCCGATGGAGAGGGTATAGGGATCAGTAGGCACGTGGGCGGGTCTCAGTCGACTCGTATCCTGCAGCAGTATATGGTATGTAATTAACAAATAATTAAGTATATAAATTAAATTAATATCTTGACTAATATAACTTATTTATCTTATATAAATGCATCTACAGAGCTTGGAGCTTGATTTTCCCCAGGATTCACCGAACTATGCCACCTTCCTCTGCCTCCACATGTACGCCGACGGAAGTTATACGTCGTCGAGAGATGCAAGAATTGACGTAAGTGTTTAAGTTTATTCAAATATTTAGTGAATGTATTTATTTTCTAACAATTATGCATTGTTATGTATGAATTAGGCCGAGGTTCATCGACTGGCCGCTGCCACAGGACGAGAGTCACGGCTAGATGAGGTGTATTTGGAAGTGGTGCATCCGGATAGGTCACGGATCTACGGCGTCGGGAGTGCCGGGCAGAGTCAGGCTAGTAGGGGGTCTATCCGCAGCACGGACAGTTCTGCGGTGTCTCAGCAGCTTTATGAGACACGGATCTCCACGTTGGAGGAGCGATTGGCGGCAGAGCAAGCACAACGCCAACATATGGAGGAGCGCATGGCGGCAGAGCAAGCACAACGCCAACAGATGGAGGAGCGCATGGCGGCAGATGCTGGACCGCATGGCTCAATTGGAGGCGTTTATGAGGATGTATAATGCTCAGCCACCTCCACCTCCTGATGCTGATGATGATGATGATGATGATGATACTTAGAACTTTCCGTCTTTTATTACCATGCTAGACTTATATTTATGTTTTCAAACAAAATTACATTTGCACTTTCTTTTCAAATTTATGTTTCATTGAACTATATATTTCAAGTGCTTTAATTATTAAAACTATATATGTTTTATATATTTATGGCAATGATGATGATGATTGCATTTAACATAAACAAATAAATTCAAATCACATTATAATAACCAAATTAAAACACTTTTGGTGTATTAATGTTAAAAAAAAATTTAATTAATTAATTAATTAATTAATAATTAAATATTAATTAAATATTTTACCGACGATAAAAATAAGGACCGAAACGAACTCGATCACTAATTAACAACATATTTCAGGTATTATCTCCACATATTCAAAGAAAAAGATTATATGAGTGAGTATATAGCATTTTAATGAATTAATAGATGTAGATATATCAATAATACGAGTGTTCTGTACTGGTGACCACTCGAAAAGAATTTCAAAGTTAAGCGTGCTTGACACAGAGCACAAGCAAGATGGGTGACCCACTGGGAAGTCGGGTCACCGACTGGGAAGTTCGTCTAAAGTATGCAATACCGTATAAATACGAAAATAAATTGTGAATATACAATAAAATAAATAAATAAATAAATAAATAAATAAATAAATAAAATAAAATAAAAAAAATAAAGCTAAAAAAATTACCGTGGGCAAAATGCCGTCGGTAACCGACGGCGTTTTGCCCTCGGTAAATACACGGCCCCCCTCCGGCAAAGAACCACCGGACGGCGGTGGCTTGTTACCGACGGCGTTCTACCGCCGCCACTTAGCGGCGGTAATCGCCGTCGCTAGTTTTCCGGCAGGGGTCCGCCGGACTCCGGTGGATCTCTACCGACGGCAAAAACGCCCTCGGTAATTAGTGGTGGTGGTTGCCGCCGCCAATTAACTTCCGTTTAACGGCAATTCCGGCGGCATCGCCGCCGTTAACTTCCGACGGCGGCCGTTCGCTGCCCTTATTGTCGTTGCCGACGAACCGTTTAGCGGCGGCATCTTGCCGGTATGCCGCCGCCGGTAACACTATTTACCGGCGGCCGTCTTTTTTTACCGACGGCATTTCCCCGTCGGTAATCAACGATTTTTTTGTAGTGTAAATTCTTCATTTAAGGTTTACATTCTCAATTTAGGGTTTAGATTCCTTATTTAGGGTTTAATCATCGAATGATACTTTTGGCACTGATATTACTATTTGTGTCAAAAGTACTAATATACTTGGGTTTTCTTACCCGAGTGTTACTCGATTTTTCGAGTAGGACACGATCTTGGTTTTGTTTGGCGCGTGAGAGCACGCGCTGACATTAAAGAAAAAAAAAAAGAAGTTAAATCTGAAAATTCGAAACTGACGGTTCTTTTAGCCTATTTTTTTTTAAAAAAAAATTATTTGATTCATCCATAAGTTAGGTGAATAATTTTCATTTTTGTGACATGTGTCATATTGCATGCATGTAACACCACACCAATTTCGATAGCAATTTTGATAGTCCCTCCAAAAAATAATCGTGGCAAATTTTGATTAATACTAATTGCTATAATTATTAAATTTTGTTGGTATATTTATAGTTTAAAATTAATGCAATTTTAATTTAAAGTAATTTGTGTCATTTAAATTTATACAATTAAATTTAAATGAAAATACAAAAATCAAAACTAAAATGATCAAGTAAGAGATCAAGTCATCACACTGTGGCATCCATTGTGGTCCCCTCTTCTATCAAGTAAGCTATCAAGTCATCCCACTGTGGATGCTCTAATATTGTCATTTTTGCAAAAAGTACCAATTTACTTAGTTTTTTTTTTCCTGTTGATACTTTTGACACTAATAGTGCCATGTGTACCTAACGTGCGCGCAAACCCGAATGCGATCCGCTCTAATTAAGGGCAAAACAGTTTTAAAGCGTAAAAAATGATCAAAATTTGTATTGTTTAGATAAGTGATCAAATATTGTGTTTTACTATTCAAAATGGCTATGTTAAAATGGAGCTCTATCAAAATATATTGCTAGCCGACCTAATTTTATTTTCTTAAGTAAAATATTTCCTAAATACAAAAGTAATTACGAATCGTGTGCAACAGCACCTCTCTCCAAGTATAAAAAGGGAGCACTCTTCCATCAATTACACTCAACTGCTTTTCTTAAATTGAAGAAACTAAATAATTTAAATAAACAATATATTTTCTCTCTCTTCGAAAATTTGATTCTGTCTGTAAAATTTTTGTTTTTTTCTCTTTCTTCATCTCTTCCTCTCTCTACCAAAATCTTTATGCTTAATTTTTTGTTTTTACATAGTTTTTTTTAATTATATAGGAGTATTTAATTTTCTAAATGATACAATTAAAATTCTAAAGACACAGTTAAAAATACATTGGGATCAAAGTCATGATTTATTATTTTGACAATATAAAATAAGTTCTTTCGCGTTAAAACTATATCAAAGAATAATAGACTTAAATAAAGGCTTTATTAGAATGACACAATTGGGAGCGGAATATATGTATCAATATTATGATTTGCTATTTTTTCGATTTAAATGTACATTTTCTCATATTTAGGACTAAGTAAATGTCAATAAATTCAATTAGAAGGGTATGATTGAAAATTTTGAAAAATATTTTAAAAATAATAATAAAAAGTTAAATACACGATCAAGCCACTTTGATTTATATATTGAAAGATACGTTCAACCAATTTCTCTCATAAATAACTTCTCACTCATCTTTAATCCACTCATTATTTATTATCTCAGTTAAACAACTACCATATTAACACATTTATTACAACAACAAAAACTGCTGCATGCATGTGATTTTATACAGATTTTTTTTTTTTGTAGATAAATCTCATTTTTCTTACTTTTCTTTTAACTTTTTTTTTTCTTAAAAAATAAAAATAAAAGAATGAATAATTTATTTTTAAAATATGATTAATAAATAACTATTAATGTATTACTTAAAAAATGAAAGTTCCTAAGAAAAAAATCAAATTATTTTGTTACTTATAGTTTCAATTTATTATATTTTCTCTTCATTGCACAATTTTTTTTTCTATTTTGTTTATGCAATATTTCATTATGTATCTAAAACAAAAGATCATGATACATGAAATGTATGTAATTTAAAATGATCAAATTATGACCGTTTAAAATTTGTATATACTAATTTTTATTTTATTTTTAAATTCTTTTATATAATTTTCTCGAAAAGTTGAGAAGACTGACACGATTAAACATCTTTTTAATATTTTGTTCTTTTTTTCGTTGTTTTCTTACGAAATTTTAATCATAGTATGTAGTCATATTTATTTTACATTGAAAATTTATTAATAGGATACACTATTATAAGAAGATAATATCGTATATCATCATTTATGTGTTGAATGAAGTCTACTGATTCAAATTAGCAGCTGATCACTTTTGGACTTAGTCTTCGTCAGTTATTTTGTTAGTCTTTGTTAGTCATGGTTATTCCTTATTTTTAGCTATTCTTGTTGAGTAGATCGTGTCACCTTAAGTGGCTAGGATTTCTAATTTTCTGTTAAGATATTTATCTTTTCGTTGTAATCTTCATGCTTAGAGGGCTTATAAATAGCACCTCATATCAATGAATAGATATAAGCTTTTTGGAGTCTTCTACATAACTTTGCATTTGTTCTTTTCTTTTGTGTGTTCTCTGCTTCTTATTCACAACATTTGTGGTATCCAGAGCCTGGTTCAATGGCCAGCAACGGGAGTTCAATGAGTGTTGCACAACCACTCATACCACTCTTCAAGAGAGAAGGTTACGAATACTGGAGCATTCGTATGATGACTTTACTGAAGTCTCAAGATCTTTGGGACTTCGTAGACCAGGCATTTACAGATCCCGACGAGGCAAACAGGTTGCGGGAGAACATGAAGAAAGATTCCCAGGCGTTGGCAATCATCCAACAAGCAGTTCATGATGGTGTTTTCTCACGAATTACAGCGGCGACCACCTCAAAGCAAGCGTGGTCAGTTATACAAAAAGAGTTCCAAGGAGGTTCAAAGGTCATTGTCGTGGGATTGCAAGCACTTCGACGTGACTTTGAAATGCTAATGATGAAGAACGGAATGTCGATCGCTGACTTCTTGTCAAGAGCAATGATAATAGTGAGTCAAATGCGGTCATATGGAGAGAAGATTACGGACCAGACCTTATTTGAAAGGTACTCAGGAGCTTGACTACAAAATTCGATCATGTAGTAGCTGCAATAGAAGAATCAAAAGATCTATCAATTCTAACATTTGAGGAATTGATGGGATCTCTACAATCACATGAGTCGAGGATTAACCGATTATTTGAAAAGTATGATGAAAAAGCTCTTCAAGTGAAAGGTGAATTCTCCAAACAATAGGAATTCTCTACGGAAAGAGGACGAGGCAGAGGAGGTCTCCGAGGTTGTGGGCGTGGCCAAGGTTGAGGTCTCAGAAGATCAGTCTTTGTGGTGGATAGCAAGGCAACAAGAGTTACATCCAGTGCTACAATTGTGACAAATTTGGGCACTTGAAAGCAGATTGCTGGTCCAAGGAAAAGCAAGTGCATTATGTCCAAGAAAAGGAGGAGGAAAGCAAGTTATTCATGGCTTGTGCAGATGTTGTAGATATGCCAAATGATGTTTGGTTTGTGGATAACGGATGTTCGAACCATATGTGTACCAACAAGGAGATATTCAAAGATCTTGATGAATCTCACAAGATTTAAATCGGGCTAGATGACAACAAGGCAATTCAAGTAGAAGGGAAAGGTACTGTAGCAGTGAAGAATAGCCATGGTAAAACCAAACTCATTAATGATGTCTATTTTGTTCCTAACTTAGCACATAATCTACAAAGTGTTGGGCAATTGATGACTACTGGATACATGTTATTGTTTGATGATTGCTTTTGTGTTATTAAAAATAGCAGTCAGGACAAACTATTGCAAAAGTTTGTATGACAGAGAGCAAAATGTTTCCGATGCGTGTGTCGAACATAGATGAGTATGCACTTGTTTCCAATACTCAAGATGAGTTAAGATTATGGCATTTGAGATATGGTCATCTCAATATCAAGGGCTTAAAGCTTCTAAGACAGAAAGGTATGGTTTTTCGATTGCCAAATATTAATGAGTTTGATCTATGTGAAGGATGTATCTATGGGGAACAAACGAGGAAGTCTTTTCCTACTGGTGTATCATGGAGAGCTTCAAAATGTCTTGAGCTCATTTATGCAAATATGTGCGGGCCTATGAATATCGAATCGATTGGTGGAAGTTGGTATTTCTTACTACTTACTGATGATTATAGTCGTATGAGTTGGGTTTATTTTATCAAAAATAAATCTGAAGCCTTTGAGAACTTCAGGAATTTCAAGGCAATGGTTCAGAAGCAAAGTGATACGAGTATCAAGATTCTTCGTACAGATAGGGGTGGTGAGTTCTGCTCTAATGATTTTAATCATTTTTGTGAAGCTAATGAAATACGTAGGGAGTTGACAACACCTTATACACCACAACAAAATGGTGTGGCGGAGCAAAAGAATCGCACGGTTGTGGAAATGGTAAGAAGCTTGCTGAAGTTAAAGCAACTCTCGAACTCTTTTTGGGCTGAAGCGGTTGCCACAGTTGTGTTCTTGCTGAACATATCACCAACGAAGGCTGTCCTAAATCGTACTCCATATGAAGCCTGGGCAAGTTCAAAGCAATTGGTGAGCAATTTGAAAGTATTTGGATGTATGGTTTATACGTTGGTCAGCTCTCCGAATCGCCGCAAACTCGATGAGAAATCAGAGAAGTGCATTTTCATCGGGTATCCCTCTACATCCAAAGCTTACCGGCTGTATAATCCACTCAATGGCAAAGTTATTATCAACAGGGATGTGATATTCCATGAAGATGCAAGTTGGGATTGGCAGAGCAACCAAGTAGACTCACAAATTCAGTTTTCTCCTTTCTCAAATATTATCGATCCTTCTCCAAATTCACCTCAAAGTAGTCCCCCAAATTCACCAGAAAGCAGCCCCACAAATTCCTCAAACACTAGCCCTTTAACCTCGCCACATACCAGCCCCATAAACTCTCCAATTACAAATACACCTCCCTCGTCAAATTGCTCCTCAAGTTTTGGAACACCATCTCCACGAGGATACAAATCTCTTACTAAAATCTATGAGAGATGTACAATTGCTCTTATGGTCGCAGATCCAACTCGTTTCCATGATGCTGCTGGAGAAGAGAAATGGCAAAAAGCAATGGAGGAGGAGATTGCAACAATAAAAAAGAACGAAAGTTGGATGCTTGTGGACTTGCCTGAAAGTAATAGTGCAATTGCCTCAAAACAAAGTATAATGTGGATGGGAGTGTGCAGAAACACAAAGCTCGTTTGGTGGCTAAGGGGTATATGCAACAGCATGGCATCGATTTCAAGGAAACGTTCTCTCCGGTTGCTCGCTTCCAAATGGTGAGACTGTTTTTAGCCTTATCTGTGTATCTTAAGTAGCCTATTTATCAATTTGATGTCAAATCTACATTTCTGAACGGAGAGTTGGAGGAAGAAGTTTATGTTGTGCAACCGAAAGGATTTGTTGTTGAGGGCATGGAGGATAAGGTGTATAGGTTGAAGAAAGCCTTATACGGCTTGAAGCAAGCTCCACGGGCATGGTACAACAAGCTCGATTCATTCTTTGTGAAAAATGGATTTGAAAGAAGTGGACTTGAGCCTATGTTGTACATAAAGAAGGGAGGTAACAATAGTCTGTTGCTCATTTGCGTTTATGTCGATGATATAATTTATATGGGATCATCTTACTCTCTTATTACTAAGTTCAAAAAGAGTATGATAAATATGTTTGAGATGACAGATTTGGGCTTGCTTGTGTTTGTCGTCCAGAAAACGTATGCAGAATATCTTCTCAAGCGCTTCAACATGACAAATTACAAAGCTACAATTACTCCAATGAATATCAACAAAAAGGTAGAGCTTGAAGATGGTACCGAGAAAGCTGATGCGGGAAGCTTTCGAAGTCTAGCTGGAGGTTTGATTTATTTAGCACATACCAGACCTGATATTGTCTTTGCCGTTGGTATGGTTTCCAGATTTATGCATAATCCATCAAAGCAACATTATGGAGCAGCTAAAGAGAAATCTTCACTATATAGCTGGAACTCAAGACTTTGGAGTTTGGTATTCAAATGTTGTTAAGTGCAACTTGGTTGGTTTTACTGACAGTGATTGGGCAGGCTCCGTGGATGATAGGTGAAGTACCTCTGGATTTGACTTCAACTTTGGGTTAGGAGCAGTAACATGGAGCACAAAGAAACAAGAAGTGACAACGCTTTCGGCGGCGGAAGTAGAGTACGTGGCTGCCACTTCTTCGGCGTGTCAAGCAATGTGGCTTCGGAGGCGACTGAAATTTTCTGCGACAATCGATCAACTATTGCTATCACGAAGAATCCAGTCATGCACGGAAGAACGAAGCACATTGATATAATATTTTAATGAGACTTGGTTACTAATGGTTCCATTGCTTTGAAGTTTTGCAACACTCATGACCAACTAGCAGACATCTTCACCAAGTCGCTGCCTTCAGAGAAGCACGTCAAGTTCAGAGCTCAGATTGGAGTATGCAATTATGAATCAAGGGGGAGTGTTGAATGAAGTCTACTGATTCAAATTAGCAGCTGATCACTTTTGGACTTAGTCTTCGTCAGTTATTTTGATTTGTGTGGAAGGATCGGCCTCATCAACACTGAAGAGTGATGCTGTGTTTGAAGATTTTCTCAAACAGTCATGCTGACTGGTGGTCAACCAACTGCTGTTCTACAACCGCTGACGTGGAAAGCAATAAAGTCTAGCGCTCATCTGAAGAGAAGACATCCTGATGATTCAACCAGGATCAAGTGGTATCGACTGACTACAATGATCAGTCGATCAGTAAGTAATTTTAACGCTTACTTTTTAAAATCAGTTATTTCAGTTATGAGCTTTGAGTTAAAATTCAAAATCTTTCTCTAACTGATCAGTTTCCTTAAAAACCTTTAACTGATTGTTGGAAAATGGAATATCCGAGAAGGACAAGTGTTTTAAAAGGGAAAATCTGTTTTGATTGAACTTGTCAAAATGTTCTCTAAAAATCCTTCCAACCTGTTGCCTCTGTGATAAAATTTCTTGAGAATCTCATTGACATGACATAATGCAATGATACCTCTCGCCTTTTTGAAGCTTCAGTCCCCTGCAGTGACGGCGGACGTGAAAATTTTCTTCAAAAACATTTTTAGGCACAGTCTTCGAAAAACTTTTCATCTTCTTACTTGGTACAAATTTTGTCTATTTATACCATGTTGTCTTCACTCTTTTTCTGCATCAACTAACAACTATCCACATCCTTCACTGTGAGAAAAAGTTTCAATCTTTCCAAAGTTGCAGAGAAATTTTGTTCTGACTAAAGGAGAAATCTATGACTGCAAAGTCATGGAGTGGGAGAATGACGCTCACATACTTGGTCTTCACCGGACCCTTCCACTGGATCTCAACGTCTCTCCGACGTCAAAGTTTGCTCTACCCTCACTTGTATCCAGCGAAGCGAGTGTCTTCCATCCTCATGCCTGGCGCCAAGAAGCCTCACAGCATCTGGAGGAGATCTTCCTTATCGCAGATATTGCACTCCTCCCTGGCATGCAACAAACAATGAGACTTCTCTCGTTGTTGGCCGGCATCTTCAGCCGCACCAGGTCTATTCTTCAAAGACCCAGTGTTGGCGAATCGACGGTGTTAGTCTTCTCAGCTGCCACCAGTTCGATTCTTCATTCTCACGCCTTTCTTCACTTCTCTCATTCTTTCTCCATCACCAGCTCTTCCTTCTCCCTTCAAGGCAGCCTTCTCTCTCTTCCAAGGCAGCCTTTTTCTCTTGTCTTTCCTTCAATTCTCCGTCTCTCTCATCTCTCTACCTCTCCACTGGCGTCTTCTTCCTTCTGCATCTCTGGACTCACCCTATTCTCGAATCTTCTCAAGAGCTTCTGAGACTAGGAGTTGGGTACCGTCTGATCATAGCTTCCATCATCAGCTCTCTTTTTGATGTTGCCAAAAAGGGGAAAAGTCAGAAGTCAGAGAGAAACCTTCCCTAAGGTTGCTCATGTCCCTTCTTTCTTGACTGAAGATGAGACAGCAAAGGATCACCAGAAGTTGTAAGGACGACGTTCCAGTATAGACCTCAACTCAACGGAAAACAAGTGAGAGTGGAACAAGCTTAGGAACATGAAGACACGAAGATAGAAGATAAAGATCAAGAAGTTCAAAGGCGCAGCCAAGCAGACTGCTGGAGTCCATGGGTTTCCCATGTTGTTTTTGTTTTTCTTTTTACTCCAATGTAAGTCTTGCTCTGTACCTCGACTGATGGCTTATCAGTCTTTCATTAATGAAAAGAACTTCATTTTGATATCAACCTGAAGACAATGACTCTTTGTCCAGGCTCTGATTATGTTTTTCTGTCTTCTCCTAGTTCTGTTTTAGAACTGTTTCGTTCTTAACTCTAAGTACAAGTTTTTAGGATCTATTGTTAAGGGGGAACTGTTTTCACCCCAGTTTTAGAACTTGTGCTGTGAGTTCAGTCTTTTTGTTGTCTAGAACTGCTGTATAGTTTTGGCATCATCAAAAATGGGGAAATTGTTGGGAACCTTGTGGAATATCCTAATCCTTGTTTTGATGATACCAAAATTCATAGGTCTTAATTGTAATAGACTAGAACAGTTTTGAACTCAAGTGTCGGAGTTCGTTTCTAGTTTAGTATGCGGTTCTAAAGACTGAAGACTGAAGGACGAAGGACTGAAGATTGAAGACTGAAGATACCAACTGAAGTATCAGTTGAAGAATCAGTTTGGAACTGATTACTTAATGTGTGTCGCAGACTGATACTAAAGTCAAGTATCAGTTGAACATTCTTCCTCGGACTAATCTTCCAACGTTCAAAGGAAGCCACGTACTCACAAAAGTACAGTCGTATTAAATGCCGAGATCTCAGGATCTTATCTCTGCAGAGGTCATTCCTATTTGGTGGTTACTTTATCAGAGACGTCACATCTCCTGTCCCTCAAGAGAGCCGTTTCCACCAGACAAGGAACCTCGGAGATTGATGCCTCAGCCCAAATTCAAATTGCTCTCCAATGGAAGAAATCTTGAGGACGTTCTATGCCAACGGATCTATTCAAGATTTCTCCTACAAACAGCGCTCGGGGATCACTTCAACCTTCACCGATTCAACGACATAAGCTGAAACTCTGCCAAAATCGCTACTCAGCCTAAAGCTTAACCTTCCCAAAGCTTAAATCGAAGAAGAGAATTCCAAGGCCAAAATCAGTCACTACTGATTACATACACTCTCTTAGACCTTAGGCAAACCTCTGTTTACCCAGAAGCCAAGGTCAAACTTGCTACAAAGAACTTGTTCTTTGCAGTATAGTTGGCACTCGTTCAAACCTCCTTGTCGAAAGAAAGATTTGAGTGTTTGAGTGATTCGGAGTTCAGGAAGGTACTCTGACTCTGAGAGTCGTAGCGCGGGTTGTGCTAAGCAAGAGAAATCCGATACGAGTGAAGTGTGGGTACTGAAGAAGGGTTTTCTTCAGTGGTACGGTTGTGTGCACCCGGCAAGCACACGGTTTGGTTTGTAGTGCACCTGTTAAGCACTTGCGGAGTGGATTGTTGGTCTGATCAACCGACCGTCGATGTAGGAAAGGGTTTTTCCGAACCACGTAAAAGTCTCTGTGTTGTTTACAGCTTTCAGTTTTACTTTCCTACTTGTGTTGTTTCAATTGATAAACTGAATACTGAATAACTGCAAAGAGAAACCTAAGACTAACAGCGTGCTCAACCAAGGCTATTGTGAAACTAAGTTTAATTTCCGCTGCGTATGATATCAGTTTGACTGATCTATCTTTTGATAGTCAGGAAGAGTGTTATCATCTCTGTTTTAGCAAACTCGACTGAAGCCCATAAGTGCATCAGTTAAGTTCCAGTAACTTAACTGATAACTCCTTACTGAAGAGCTTTCAGTATCAGTCGTCAACCTTGTTTGGTCAAAACTATTTCCAGTCAACAGGCGTCACTGTTTGCGTGTAAAGTTTCATTTAGATCTCTATCTGGAGATCCCTCATTTTGAGGAAAAGAAAAATAGCCCATAGGTGTTTCCCCCCCATACACCTATTCGAGACCCCCCGGGACCTAACAGATCTGTTTAAAATGAAGAAAATAAAATATGCTCAGAGTTGAAGACTAAATTTTTGATACTTTATCGAACATTTGTTATGCAATTGTCCACCAGACTAGGCAAATTAGTTAAAGCCCAAACAAGATACAAGAGGCTCATAAGAGGCCTAAATATCAAAGCCCACTTAGGGCTTCGAAATGATCGTTTCATTATTGTTATGCTAACATCACACAAACTTAAAACTAAGACAGCCAGATTTGAGCATCTTCCTAAAGAGTGGCTACGAACTACCAATCAGATTTGAAAAAGAATTATAAGAAGACTTGAGATCTTGAAAAAAGCGAGGACATTAATGTTCTAATTGGGGGAACCACTTTTGAATGACCGAATCTGTTGAAGGTCTCAACCAGCAACATGATAAAAGGGTTATTATCACCACCAACACGTGGTGGATTCTGAATTTCATGTCCTTGGTGACTGAATTATATTATAGGAAATCTTCGAATATAAGATATCAGGCCACATCACCCCCCGACATAATACACATGAAGAATAACAATGACAAAATTTCCCTCATTCTTAAAGCACGGTAGACCTTAGAGGACGATTGTGCCCCTGAATTTCTACTACTATATAAAAATCCCAATCACCCTTTTATGAACACATGGTCTCCACTTTCGTAATGAAATTTTAAAGACATCTACGTTTAAATTACCCTAAAATCCTCAGTTTTCTTCCATCCTAAGTAGACTCATTGTTGGGCGTCTCGAGTTCATCCGGTTTTTTCTTCTTCTCAATGATTTTCAAAATTTACACAAGGTTTACTTATTTTTTGCTTTTAATATTTACTTAGTAATTTATTGAGAATTAAATTCCTCAACATCATCGCAGATTTTCACGATCTAAAGGTTGAATATGAGTTCTATTAGGTCCCGAAGGGTCACTAAACTGGTGTATGGGGGAGAAGAATACACCAGTGGGCCATTTTTTGAAAATCTTTTGAATGACTGAACGAGTATCGACTGATACTGAAAGATTTAGACTGAAAGACACCAGCCAAAGATGCTTCAGTTAAAACAGGGGTATAGACTGATACTGAAATGACTTCAGTATTTTGATTTCAGTTACGCACAGAGCTTTAACTGATAATCCACGTAAGGTTTCAGTCTAGATTTTGAAATCAGAAAAGTGTTATGAATCTTTCTAATTATCCAAGGATTTATTAGTTAGACAAATAACACCAGTAGCAGAAAATTAAATTTTAAGAAATAGCCTTTTTGATTAGCACTTTATCAGATTTTAAGTTTCTCGTTGCGATTTATCAGTTTCAGTTTAATAGAGAGTTAGTACACAACGTAGGAAGGTAAATACTGAAAGCGATAAACAATACAAGATTTTTACGTGGTCCGGAACAAGTTCCTACGTCCACAGTCAGTTGATCACACTGACAATCACTCGGGGCTTGTGCTTACGGGTGCACAGCAAACCTTAAACTGAAACAAAGTTTCAGTGCCAGTACTCTGGATTGGACTTCTCGTCTCCTTCTCAGCTCGCAGTTGCAGATACTACACTTGTCTTGCTTGTGGGAGCTAAGAACTCTTGAGTTTAGACCACTGTCTCTCTCTCTCAAACTCTCTTTTCACTCGATTGAAAAGGGGGTCAAAATACCAACAAGATTACAGAGAACATGCTTTCTGTAATCAAAGACTTAGGCTAGGGATTTTACAAGTGATTTGCCTAAGGGTGTAAGAGAGTTAAGGTAATCAGTAAACTGATTTGGACTTTGGATATTCTCTTCTTCGATTCAAGCTTTGGATAACAGTGAGTAGGCTGATTTGCAATTTTGCCAGATGTTCAACTTGAGTGTTTGAATTGGTAAAGATTGAAGATGATCCTTGAGCTCTATTTGTAGGCAAAGTCTTGAATAGATCCGTTGGCAAGATGGTCTTCAAGAATTCGGCCTTTGTGAGATAGATTTGAATTTTGGCTGAGGCTTCAATCTTCGAGGCTGCTGGTTTGGTAAGGAATGGCGTCTCTAGGTGCAGGAGCATGGTGCTTCTGAAAAGTTAGCACCAAAAAGAAATGCTCTGCTCGGGAAATGATGATCTTCAATATCTGTGCATTTAATGCGGCTGTACTCGCTGTTAACGTGGCCTTTTTTTAACTTAAGGTTCAGTTCGATGAAGAATATCAACTGATGCTTGACTTATGTATTAGTCCGCTATATCCACGTGGCCAACATAGTTATTCAGTTATAACTGAATTTTCAGTGAAGTCTTCGTCCATTAAATACTTCAGTATTTGTCTTAAGCCTTTTCAGTTGCGATCTTCAGTCAAACGGTCTTCAGGCCGCCGGTCTTCAGTCTTCAAACCTTTAGTCTAGCTAATTAATTGAACTCTAACACTTGAGTTCAAAGAGATCTAGACTAGAAAAAGAAAATCTAAGAGTTTTGGTATCATCAAAACTAGGACAAAGATATTTCATTAATTTTCCAATAATTTTCCCTTTTTGATGATGCCAAAATCATACAATCAGTCCTAAGACAAACGACGACTGAAAATAGAAAAGCAAGATACTAAATAGGGTGAATACTATTCCTCCTTGACAATATAGCCTAAAATCCTGCGAACTGAAAAAACTAAGCAGTTGAAGAACAAAGAAGATATCAAAACTGAAAGTCATAAGCAATTAATCAGAGCCTGGACAAAAAGTGATTGTCTTTAGGTTGAGATCAAGAGGATGGTATTTTCATTACATAAGAACTGACAAGATATCAGTTCTTGAAACTTTCAGTTACAAAGCCAAATCATAACGAAAATTACAACTGAAAGAAAAAGCTAAGGCTTTTGAAGATAAATACCAGAAACGGTTCTCTTGATGCTGTTGAAATCTTCAGGATGTCTCTTCTCATCTACTCCCCAAATCTTGCACAGTGCAGCAACCTCCCTCTTGATAGTCTCTCGGTTGATATGGTTTTTAAGTTTAGGACTCACGAACTGCTTCAGAGGATAAGAAATCATGGAGATTCCTGCATTTCTTTGAGCTTCAAGTAACCTCGCAACCATGCCCTTCTCGAACCAGTTAGTTAGGAAATATCTCCAAGCTTGCCTTTGGTTTTCTGATCTTGCTTGAAGTCTCCAAAGACTATCCATTTGGTATATATTTTCTTCAGTCTTTCCCACCATTCATTCATGTCTTCTGGTACCCATTTGTCATTACGATCAAATTTCTATTCGTGGGATACAAGAAGATCTTCTTCAATGTAGTGCTTCAACAGTTGTCTTTCTCTTATTCTGAAAGTGGGATGAGGAGGTGCAGCAGCAGCAGGAGGAACTGGAGCATCAGTTGATTCGGAGAGCTTCAGTGAATTCTTGACTCGAGATTCTTTTTCTCTGTCTTCTATTCTGGGTCTTTTTCGTGCTCTTTTGAGTGGGACAGAGCAACTGATTTTTCTTTTGCTGATTTTTCCTGGGTTGCTCCTATGGATCTGATTGAAAGTTCAGGAGCTTGAATAGGACCCCAATAATCTTCCCCCTTTTTGGCATCATCACCGGGGAATATGCCAAGCTTGTCTTGCATATCTTGAAGATCATTAAACATCTTCTGAATGAAGGTGGGGTTGCCCCAGTCACGAACTTCACGAAGTTCAGACTCCAGTTGACTGAGCTGCACATTGACAGGATGAAGTTCTTCTGCTACCAGTAACTTTGTAGCAGTCTTTGTCATAAATTCTTGCATAATTCTGTCCGAACTTTGTCGATCTTGATTGTTGCGTCCATCTGAAGATTATTGGCCTGGAGTTCAGCAATTTTGATTTCTCCTTGGAGGACTTTGATGTCATTCTTTAGGGATGGAAGAGAGACAATGACATGTAGTGTCATTCTAGCATGATCAAAGAATCCACTAGAGAGACTTGCGAACTTAGCGTTCAGGGTGGCGAGTTGAATAGAGTGCTCAATCATGTCACCTGTGAGAGTGGATTCAACTTCTTTCAGTTTCTTGACATATTTCTGCGCATATATGTCTCTGCACTCCAGTTGGGGCTTTAGCTTCTCAATCTCTGATTGTTGGTTTGTGACCAACAGAAGCAGCACTTGATTTTGTTCTTCAATAGAATCTAGCAGCTCGAATGAGATTTCACCGAGAGTTTTGTGTTTCCAGGCAGTGAGGCGTGCATCAGTTTCTTCATCAGAATCGTATTCTCTGATTGGCGGCCTCATGATTTCAATGATTAGAATGAGCTTTTGGGGTTGAGAAGATGATGGTCCATCCTTAGATGATTTGGCTTTTGAGGAGATTGCAGCAGGAGTAGGTACAACTTCAGTAGTTTCAATTGTTTCCTGTGGGTCGACTGGTGGATCAATCGCAGCAACTTCCTGGACTGGTTCGGTAGGAGTGGGATCAGTTGCAGCTTCAGTAGTTTGTTGAGGTTCGACTGGAATATCAGCTGCTTTCTCAGATACTTGAAAATCAGGAGCAACATCCAATTCAGGTTCAATAGGAGGAAGAGCTGGAACTTCTTCAATTGAAGCGGGGATAGTTATATCAATCTTGTTGGCTTCAGAAGTTCTAGTTTCAGTTGACGGCTGATCAGCAGGGGCCGTGGGATGAACTTCTTCAGTTGAAGCGGGGACAATAGTATCAGTCTTGTCTGCTTCAGAAGTTCCTGGATCAGTTGTAGACTGTTCAGCACCAGTAGTTGGCTGATCAGTAGAGGCATCAACAAGTATAACTTCACGAGTTGCCTCGGGGATAGGATCAGCTGCTTCAGTGGAGATTTCCTTAGAAGTTCTAGTTGCTGGAATAACTTGAGCTTCATCAGTTGGGAAATCTGGGATGAATCCCATAGCAGCAATCTTGGCTGTGTTACCAGCCACGTCCATTGCATTAGCAACTTTAGACTCTTGAGGGGTTGGAGATTTAGTTGGCTCATCAATGATATCCTCGACATGTCCCTCTGGAGATTATAGACGATCAACTGTCTTTGTCTCCATCTCGAGAGCCTCTTTGCTTGCTTCAACAAATAAAACTTCTTGTTGAGGTTCAGAAGTTTCTTCAGTGGGGCCTGAAACCTCAATTGCCATTGGTTGTGGCTTTTCTTCAATTGCACAACCGAAGGGTTCAGTCGTTGGTTGCTCTGGTTGAGCCTTTACTGTAGAAACTTCAGTTTCTTGAGGAACAGGCTCAGTGGAGGGCAGACAAGGGGTTCTTCAGCAGCTTTGGATCCAGAGGTCCCTGCACCTGCATCAGTTTGCATCGGGACCTTCATGAATGCTTGCGACTCAAGATAGTCAAAAGCTATCTTTTTGAAGTCATGTATGCCATTCCAAAGCTTGTTTATGTCGAAAATACTGTACAACTCAGCCTCTTCAGTGGCTAGAGTGTCTGCAGATTCGACAGCATTGAGGTCGTCGATCTGAGAGCACAGAGTTGTTTTATGTAAGTGAAGGTAGTGGAGATTGTGGTAGACTTCTGACGCGACCGTACTTTGGGTTTTAATCGAAGCTGTTGTTCTCGATCGAGCGTACAAATAAATTTATAAACCTCACCCAAAACTGGCGTAGTGCCAGTGATAAGCAAGAGTCGATCCCACAGGGGATTGGTGTAGTTGCGTCTCGCTGTCACGAACAAAAATAAGTAAAGGGTTTGGGTGGACTATCGTCCTGGTCACGAGACACCTCTCGGGACTAAACTTAACTTGACTTGAAATAATAAACTGAACTAAAAACACTTGACAGAAATATCAATAATAAAACGCAATCTGGTCAAGACGTCGATTCAGTGAAGAATCTCTTATACTCGCTCCTTGGTCAAGATATTCATTACAATATTGTGTCTACCGATTATAACTTACCAATGGCATGTGCCCCCATTCTCACTTGTCACGTGCACTTGCATCATCTAAGAAAGTCTATCCTTAATTGTGTTTAAGATAAGGGACACCGTATACCATTAAACTATCCAGTCTTAACCATGCAATAGGACACTTCAGAGCATGCAATTAAACCGAAAAGTATTGAGACCTAGATAGACCCGATATTGAACTTAGGCAGACCGTAGTCATACTTCAACCTCCCGTGCCTGTGAATACTCTCAAGACGCACTGTGATCGTACACACCCTTTAATCTTGATTTATTGATGATCTAAATCTACTCAATTAATTAATGGCCGGTTAACAAATCAAATTGAATTAGACACTTAGATAAACTGCCCAGCACTTCGAGAACACAACATGCAATTATTTAAGCACATAAGCGAACCTCACGAGTTTATAAGTTCATGTCCACATCATCTAGGCCTTGCCCAGATTTATAAACTTAGTTAGACATAAAGTAAATTGCGAAAACAAAAGATAAATAAGACATAGAAATAAAATAAAGAAACTGACTTAATAAAGGGAAAATGGGCAGGTCGCTACTCTGCCAACATAAAGCATAAACCAAACGTCTTGCCCTAAACGGGACTTGAACAATAAATGCAGAAAACGTAAAAGTGTTTTTGGTACTAGCTCCTACTCCTTACCTCGTGTGTTGTACACCTTCAAAAGTGAAATGGAACAGGTTTATATAGAGATCTAGGCGTGGGCCGAAGGCCAATACGCGGCTATGGTTTTGGAGAGTCCGAGTCCTGCTGGAGTGTGCTTCTTTCTGCCCGAGATAGAGTCCACAAGTGCAAGGACTCTACCTTTGATAAAACTCCACCCTCGATCCATGCTTATCTTCAATCTTTCGCTCATATCTCCTCAGCGCATGGGAAAAGAAATATTCCCGCGCATCTTCCTCGTGCACCGGATCTGCCACGTTAGCATCTAGCCCTGGACGCCTAGTCTGGATGTAGTGCTTCCTTGTTCACCATTTCTGCCTTCATCTTGCCATCCTCATGCCCTCGATACTCCTCGTGGTGGTTGCTGATTCTGAGCGTAAGTCAGGCCAACCTCTTGGTCAGCAGCAAAAGCTTTAGTTGCAACGCTCTCTCCCAGAAACAACTCCAACTGCTGAAGACGCCATAGTACTCCTCCTCTAAGCGGTACTACCTACTTGATCAATATCATGCCCAGCAGGTTGGCAAAAGTAACTCTCGATCTTTGAATTGCATCCAACCTGTAGGCTCCTTTAGACTTGATCAGTGAGGTGACTTCCCTTCTCATCAGATTCGCTCCATTTTGCCCATTATAGCATCTACGAGCCCCTGCCATACAAGTGCCCTCCCAGACACGAAAACAGACACAAAACGCACATAAAGACACGATCTAGACATAGACACAGCAAGGAAAAAGAGCACAAAACTTGGGCTCGTCAACTTCGTAGGAAGGGTTAAGACCAGGAATAAGAAGAACAAGGTATTCAATGGCCTGTTTAGACAAGTCTTGTCTGAAGGTTTCAACTTCTTTTTGTTGTTTTTCAGTGCCTGAAAGAATTGGCACTGAAGAGGAGGTGGTTTGGATGGTTTTTTCTTTGGTAGGAATATTGATGGAGATTCTACTAGATTTGGGTAAAGGTTTGGACTTTTTGGGTGTGGTGCGAGGACGGCGAGGAATGTTTGTGGGAGCAATGAGAGGGATATCTGAGAGGATTTCAGTTATGGGAGAGGAGGGTTAGGATACATCAGTTGGAAACGATGGTTCTTCAGTCCCAACTAAGTTGATTGCCTTTTTGGAGGTTTTAGAGCCTTCTTTTACCTGTTTGAAAAGTCGATAGTGATCTATGATGGGAATTTGTTCAGGCCAGAACACAGTAACATGACAGGTGGCCTCAATGATGATTTGGGAAACCCTATTTCCCTGTCGGAGCATCGTCGTAGACTTTGACTGGGATCGTTCATTGTAGAGAATTTCTAGATATGCTCTCTCCCAGTTGAAGGGTCCAGGCTTCATGAGAGCAGCCATGATGTTCTTTTGTGGCTGCGAAGCCTCATCTGGAGATACGGTGGCTCCGATCCAACATTTCTGTATAATCTTAGCCACGAGCTTGTGACCAAGTTTGTAGAGTGCAAGCTTCAAAGTCCCTACAGTGGAGGTGTTCTTTTGAAGCATTGTCGTCTTCAGAATTTCATTTGCCTCCTTGTCTATGATGGAGAAGGGCATAGGTCCACGATTCGGCGGGTTGTAGAGCTTGCGGACTGTTTCAGAGACATTGATCTGCACAGGCCCTTGTTTCCTTGAGATTTGGAGAAGTGAAAACATTGATATTGCTGACGAAATCACCGGTAGCATCTATGGCAAGTTTCTCATAGAATTGGTTGATGGGAGTCTTCAGAAAGAAAGGAGCTTCGGTGGTGACGAAGGTTAACCATCCACGTCTAACCAAAATCTCGTCTGCATCCATGTAGCGCTTTTATTGTTGGAACGCTGGTACATCAAGAGATTGTTCATATCTAACTTGCTTCTTGCTGCAGCTAACGGATGCAATTTGTCTGTGTTCTGAAAAAGGAAGAGATTTCTTACAGAGTAGATGGCTGTGGAATTCTAGGGTTAGAGGCAGGGGAGTTCGAAAATGTCTAAGTGTGGAAGCAAGTGAATCTTATAGGTTGAAATGATCAGTCGTGGGAGGTGAACAGTTACTAGGGCTTTGAAAAGACACCAGTGGTTGAAATCTGCGTGCCAAGGTGTATTTAATGAATTTTAAAATCCGCATTAAATGTCTGACACACGTGTTCCTTAAAATGAGGGACTTACTCAATAAAGCGAACATTTGATTAGCGAATGAAATAGGAAATACTGAAACTTATTTTGAAAAGGGCGGGTTAATTTAGAAACCTTTTTAAAATTGAAACAATAACCTATCCAACAAGGATATTTTAGTTTCAGTTTTCCAACAATATCAGTTAAATCATTTGTGATTTAAAACTTGATTTTGAAATATATGAATGCATATGAATTAACTAAGATAGGCTATTTTTAATGCGTGATAAATTAAAATACTTACTGGACGACTGATCATCGTAGTCAGTCGATACCATATCTTCAATTGAACTGATGAGATGAGTTCCCCTTTGATTACTTATCTCTTTAGTTGACAGGTCATCAGTTATAAGACTTCAGTTGACTGAACTTCAGTTGACAAGGCTTCCGTTGAAATCTCCTTCTTCAGTGAACATGTTTTCTTAGATCAACATCAATCTTCTGGATTCAGTAGCTCGATCATTTCGCATAGATTGTTGAATCTATCTTCTGGGAGTGCCTTGATCAGCAAATCTGCTCTTTGAATGCTTGTATGAATCTTCTCAACTGAAACGTCCTTCTTTTCCATATGATCACGAATGAAGTGATGACGTATAGCGACGTGCATGCATCTGGTGTGATGTACCGAATTTTGTGAGATTGCAATGGCACTTGAGCTATCAAAGTATATGGGAACTTCCCTTTCTTCGATTCCGTAGTCCTTCAGTTGTTGGACTAGCTATGAGATTTGTGAGCAGCAACATATTCAGCTTCAGTTGTAGAAGTAGCGACTAAAGTCTGTTTCTTTGAAAACCATGAAAATCAACTTATTTCCTAGGAATTGACAGGTGCCCGGAAGTTGATTTCCGATCAATTTTACATCCTGTAAAATCTGAATCCGAGTATCCAGATAGCTTGGTCGGCTAGATACCATAGACCTACATTAGATGTGCCTTTGAGATATCTTAGAATTCGCTTTGTTGCATCGATGTGAGCTGCCTTTGGATCTGACTGATATTTCGCACATACTCCGACTGCAAATGCTATATCTGGTTGGCTAGCAGTAAGATATAACAAAGATCATTTAATTTCTTTGTAGTTTGTCGAAGAAACTGATTTCCCTTCAGTTCTTGGATCCACTTTCCAGTTGGTGTTCATGGGAATCTTCACCGTCTTCATGTGTTAAACTCTAAACTTATTGATCAGTTCCTTAGCATACTTCGACTGATTGATCAATATTCCTTTTTCAGTTTGCTTTACTTGTAATCCTAGAAAGAAATTCATTTATCCCATCATAGACATCTGGAATTTGTTTGTCATAATTTCAGCAAACTTCTTGCACATACGCTCGGATTTGGATCCGAAGATAATGTCGTCGACATAGATCTGAACAAGTAAAAGATCTTTTCTTTCTTTCAAGGTGAACAAAGTCCTGTCCACCGATCCTTTCTTGAATCCTTGTTCAATCAGATACTCAGACAGAGTATCGTACCACGCTCTTGGTGCTTGCTTCAGTCCATAGAGCGCCTTCTTCAGTTTGTACACCTTATCTGGTCCAGCAACCTCAAATGCTGGAGGTTGTTCCACGTAAACTTCATTAGTGAGCACTCCATCGAGAAATGCACACTTCACATCCATCTGGTGTACTTTGAATCTCTTATATGCTGCGTAGGCTAGGAATAATCTGACTACTTCCAGTTTGGCAACAGGGGCGAAGGTTTTATCATAATCAATACCTTCTTCTTGACTGTATCCCTTTGCTACAAGTCTTGCCTTATTCCTGACTACATTTTCTTTCTCGTCCTTCTTATTCTTGAAGATCCATTTCAGTCCAATGACCTTTGCACCATCTGGACGATCCACCAATTCCCAAACTGAATTCCTGTTGAATTCATTTAGTTCCTCTTGTATTGCTATAATCCATTGGGTGGATCTCAGTGTTTTTTCTACATCTTTGGGTTTAGTTTGCGATAAGAAGCAACTGAAATTCTTATCTTCATTGATGCAGTTCTGGTTGATGTCGTTGACGAGGTTGCACATACAACTTTGAGTCTTCACACCATCTGATGGTTCTTCAATGATATTGTCCTTTGAATGCAGCTCGAACCACTTTTTGTACTTCTTGATTTCTTCTGGTGAAGGTGGAGGCTCTTCAGTGAGGATCGGTCGCGGTCCATCAATTGTTGACTGAGGTTCGGTAGTGGCTTCAATTTCTCCTTGTGCATGGGACTACTGAACTACAGGTGAGTTTGACTCTACGTGTATTTCAGTTTCAGCTTCCTTGGGTTCTTTAGTGGGTGGAGTTCCCCCTTGACTGATGCCTTTTGTGATGACTTCAGTTGCACCTTCAGTTACTTGACTGATCTTCTGATACTGAAGCTCTTCAGTATCTTCATCTTCTCCTGGTCCTCACTCTAACACCTCATTTGGTTCGGTGTTTTTCTTTTCAGTGCTGGAAACTCCATTATTCTTAGCATTCTCTTCAGTTTCCTGTTTCCTGAAATCATCAATAGACTCATCAAAAATAACATGAGGTGTTTCTTCCACAACCATTGTTTGAGAGTTAAACACTCGATAGGCTCTGCTAGATTCTTCAGTTCCAAAGTATCCAAGAAAAATTCCTAGATCAGCCTTGCTATCAAAAGAGTTTAACTTTCTTTTATCGTTGTTATGAATGAAACACCTAGAACCGAAAGCATGAAAATAAGAATTGGTTGGCTTTATGTTCTTCCATATCTCATATGGAGTTTTTCCATGTCTTTGAGTGAGGAATGAGCGGTTCTGAGTGTAGCATGTATTGTTGACGGCTTCGGCCTAAAACTTCAGTGGAGGTTCTAATTAGCGAACATCGTCCTTGCTGCTTCCTTCAAAGATCTATTTATCATTTCAGCTGCTCCGCTTTGCTGAGGAGTTCTTGCTGCAGAAGTCTGGTGACTGATCCCTCGTTGTTCGCAATAATCTCTAATTACTGAATTTAGGAATTCAGTCCATCTGTCTGATCTGATACTGATGATGTCCATTTGTTTTTCAACGCTCAGTCTCTTCATCAGCTTCGGCAGTTCCTTCAGTGTCTCACTTTTTCTATATAGAAAATCAACCCAAGTATAACGTGAGTAATCATCTACTACTACTAGGGTGTATTTCCTACCGTTATAGCTTCTGGGATACACGGGACGAAATAGATCCATGTGAAACAGTTGCAGTATTCGCTTTGAGGAATGTCCTATTTTTGACTTGAAAGAGGCTCTGGTCTGCTTTCCTCGCTAGCATGCTCCACATTCTTGCCTCTTCTGGAATACAATAGAAGGTAATCCTTCTACCAGTTGATGTTTGGCAAGTTTGTTGATTGTCTTGAAGTTGAGGTGGTTGAGTCTTTGGTGCCATAGCCAGTTGAGCTTTGAATTGCTCTTGCTGGTGAGGCATGTTTCAGGTGAGCTATCCTCCCATGATACGACGTAGAGATTTCCTTGCCCGATTTCTCTCAGCACCACCTTTTTTTTTCTTCTTCACAGTGAATTCATCCTTCTTGATCTTCATTGAGAATCCGCTGTCACAAAATTGACTCACAGACAACAAATTATATTTTAGTCCAGAAACATAGCTAACGTTACTGATACTAGCGTTACCCATATTGAGCACACCATAGCCTTTAGTTTCTCCTAAAGAGTTGTCTCCGAATGCAACTTTTGATCTAGTTTTTTCTACATATTGAGTTGAATACTCTTTGTAGCCCGCCATGTGCTTTGAACATCCACTGTCCAGGTACCAGGTGTTTCTTGGAGCTTTTATTTCTTCCTTTTTTTGTGTTTCCTGGATTTGCCCTGCAAGGAAGAAACATTTTAGGTACCCAATCTATGTTTGGGTCCTTGAGCGTTAATTAGTGTTCCCTTAGAAACCCAGATCTACTTCAGTACTCGGCGTGCCACTGCTCCTTTATTGTTGACTGGTCATCTGACTGAAGTTGAGGCCTCTTCAGTCGGCATATGGGCTCTTCTTGGTTGAGAACATTTCTTCTTTGGAACCTCCTTCTTGTTGTTGTTAGGTCTTATATAGATTGGAGGTGTCCTCTGATCAGTATTGTATCTCCTTTGAGATACTGAAGTAGGTCTTGACTGATGACGTCTTGACTGAAAATGTGGAGCTTCAAATTGATTTTGTTTGAGTTGTGACTAATAGTGTCCAAACATATGATGTCTTGATTGATCTTGAGTTCGTCTGGACTGATCATTATTTTGTCTCCATGGCTGTTGCTTCCTCACGAACTGAATTGGTTTCAGTTGTTGATGATTCTTGTTCTTCCCCCTGGACTAATGAGAAAGGTTTTGATTCTTTGCTCCATAGTGTTGATGTTGTTTCAGTCCATAAGTTTCTTCCCCAAATCTTGATTGAAATCGGCTCTTCAGTCTCTCTTGGAGAATGTGTTGATTGGGTGCCTTCTTTGATCTTCTGTAGTTTTGTGGAAGAGGAACATTCTTGTTCGCTATCATGTTTCTCTTATGAACCTCTTCTTTGTCATAATCCTTAGATTTGTCCGGCATGTCATCGTCGGAGACTTTGGTTACATCTTGGATCATGATTCCTTAGTCCTTTTCAGCGGCGGTCAACTTTCCTCCGATGCTTTCCACTAAGGCTGTTGAGGAAAAGTTGTCCATCAGTGGAGACTCCTCTATGCAGTTTTTGATCAATTGCTCCATTTTGTATCTGAGTCTCTTAGCTTCGTGTGTGGCTTTCTCGCATTCCACCATTGATTTCTTTAGTTCAGTTTTAGGCTCGTTCAGTTGAGACTCGAGCTTGCTATTTTCTGACTGAAGGGTGTTGACACTTGTCTTCAGTTGGTTATTCTCCAAGATCGGTTCATCTAGAAAAGTCTCATTTGGAAAGTAAACCTTGACTGTCTCTTTCTTGGACTGATCTTCATTGATCTCTCTTTCCAATTTCTGATTTTGTTGCAAGAGATTCTCGAACATTGACCTTACGAGTCGATGATCAGTCATGAGCTGATCATACTTGTCAATTTCATCAACTGATGTTCTTTTGGACTCTGAGTTTTCTCCTGTAAATAATAAGGAGTTATCAGTATTAAAAGTTTTAGTATGAGAGTTTATCTCAGGCCCATTCATTCTGTTGTTGTAGCTGTTGCAGGAGTTGTCAGCCAAGCGCTTTCATCATATTTAGCCATGAGGGCCTGGCTCTCATCGTCTGAACTGGTGGAGTTGCTGGATGTTGATTCAGATGAAGATCTAGAGTCTTCAGCATCTCCAGCCACCATTACCTTCTTTTTTCCGTATTTGCGAACTCTTTTAGCACGAAGTTCTTTGCGCTCTGAACGTGACAGCTCAGGGCAATCAGTTCTGTAATGCTCTTTCTTTCCGTATCCAAAGCATTCCACATCTTTGAGATCGAGAGTGGATGATTTCTTCTCTTCACTCTTGTCGTTGGAGGGTCTTGGCTTGTACTCTTTCTCTTTTCCTTTGTAGTTCCTCTTGTGGAACTTCTTGTACTTGTAAAACTTCGACTCCATCTTGTTGAATCTTTCAGTCAGCAGTGCGTATTGACTGAAAAATTCTTCTGGCTTCAGTTCGGTCTATTCCTTCGACTGCTTATTGCTTTCCTTCGATAAAGCTTTCAGTGTAACTTTCTTCGAACCTGATGGAGCGTCTTCATTTGAGATTTTGGCCTTCTTTGTCTCTAGATTTCTTCGGATGTCGAATTCGTTGGCTTTGTGATCAGAAAATAATCCGGGCTTGCTTTGATGAGCGACTGAATAGATCTACCAATCGGCTCGTGGACAAGCATGAAGAATCTTCAGGTTGATCTCTCGTTGTGTATATTTGTCCTTAGAGATGGACTGAACCTCGTTCAGTATTTGATTGAACATGTACTCCATCTCTTCGATTGATTCGTTCTTAAGCATCTGGAATGTATCAAATTTCTGACAAGCTATGGATAGCTTGTTCTCCTTGATTTCCTCTGATCCGATGCACAGCCTTTCGAGGATATCCCACTTCTCCTTAGCGGTCTTGCAGTCCATGATTTTGGTGACGTGTTTGTCGGAGACTATTCCGGAGATGATGTTCTTAGCAAGATTATCCAGCTCATCTTGCTTTCTTTCTTCAGTAGTAAAGTAGGTCTTGCTCTTGATCGGTACTTCATCATAGGGATCCTTTGTGGTGTCAAGGGGAGTCCTCTTGACTGTTTCTTTAATAATGATTGGGCCGTTGGTGATGACTTCCCAAATTCGGTAATGTTGAGCAGTGAGGTAGCTCTTGATCCGGAACTTTCATATGTCGTAGTTTTCTATACTGAACATCGGAAGTGATTACGACCTGCTAAAGTTAGTTTCCATGGTATAGATAGGAGAAGTAACAGATAAGAAACGCATTTAGCACGTAGAAGACGAAACGTTTTAAAAACCCTCTTTAGCAAAAGGATCTAGTTTAGTAGAACCGGGTCAAAGCACTATGTTCTTGCGAACAACCTACTCTGATAACAATTGTTGGGTCCCGGAGGGTTACTGAACTGGTGTATGGGGGGGAATACACCAGTGGGCTATTTTTCGAAAATCTTTTGAATGACTGAACGAGTATCGATTGATACTGGAAGATTTAGACCGAAAGACACCAGTCAAAGATGCTTCAGTTAAAACAGGGGTATAGACTGATACTGAAATTACTTCAGTATTTTGATTTCAATTAGGCACAGAGCTTTAACTGATAATCCACGTAAGGTTTCAGTCTAGATTTTGAAATCAGAAAAGTGTTATGAATCTTGCTGATTATCCAAGGATTTATCAGTTAGACTAATAACACCAGCAACTGAAAATTAAATTTTAAGAAATAGCCTTTTTGATTAGCACTTTGTCAGATTCTAAGTTTCTCTTTGCGATTTATCAGTTTCAGTTAAATAGAGAGTTAGTGCACAGCGTAGGAAGGTAATTACTGAAAGTGATAAACAACACAAGAATTTTACGTGGTTCGGAACAAGTTCCTACATCCACGGTCAGTTGATCACACTGACAATCACTCTGGGCTTGTGCTTACGGGTGCACAGCAAACCATAAACTGAAACAAAGTTTCAGTGCCAATACTCTGGATTGGACTTCTCGTCTCCTTCTCAGCTCGCAGTTGCGGAGACTACACTTGTCTTGCTTGCGGGGGCTAAGAACTCTTGAGTTCAGACCACTGTCTCTCTCTATCTCTCGCAAACTCTCTTTTCGCTCGATTGAAAAGGGGTTCAAAATACCAACAAGATTACAAAGAACAGGCTCTCTGTAATCAAAGACTTAGGCTAGGGATTTTACAAGTGATTTGCCTAAGGGTGTAAGAGAATTTGGGTAATCAGTAAACTGATTTGAACTTTGGATATTCTCTTCTTCGATTCAAACTTTGGATAATAGTTAGTAGGCTGAGTTGCAATTTTGGCAGAGGTTCAGCTTGAGTGTTTGAATCAGTAAAGATTGAAGATGATCCTTGAGCTCTATTTATAGGAAAAGTCTTGAATAGATCCACCAACAAGATGGTCTTCAAGAATTCGGCCGTTGTGAGATAGATTTGAATTTTGGTTGAGGCTTCAATCTTCGAGGCTCCTGATTTAGTGAGGAATGACGTTTCTAGGTGCATGAGCATGGTCCTTCTGAAAAAGTTAGCACCAAAAAGGAATGCTCTGCTCAGGAAATGACGATCTTCAAAATCTCTGCATTTAATGTGGATGTACTCGGTGTGTATGTGGCCTTCTTTTAACTTAAGGTTCAGTCCAATGAAGAATGTCAACTGATGCTTGACTTATGTATGAGTCCGCTAAATCCACGTGGCCAGCATTAGTTATTCAGTTATAACTGAATCTTCAGTGAAGTCTTCGTCCATTAAATACTTCAGTATTTGTCTTCAGCCTTTTCAGTTGCGATTTTCAATCAAACGGTCTTCAATCTTCAAACCTTCAGTCTAGCTAATTAACTGAACTCTAACACTTTAGTTCAAAAAGATCTAGACTAGAAAAAAAAAATCTAAAAGTTTTGGTATCATCAAAAGTAGGGCAAGCACACACACACACACACACACACACACACATATATATATATATATATATCGTATCTTAGATGACCATGTATAATTAGTCAAAGTTACAAACATAGATATTATATTATGTTGTTTGAACTAAAGCACATTTTTATTTATTCAATGCCTTCAAATATCTTATAAAAGCGGGTTAGATAACCTCAAACTATGAGTTGATTATGTAGAAAAATCAGATTAAATTTCTCTTTTATGTACTTCTGCATCCCTAATCTCTATATTTATAGTTGCACCATTTTTAATTATTTTTTAGGATTAATGGCATGTAAATACATAAAATATAGGTTGTGCTTTTGAAATAGTCATTTTGAAGAAGGAAACACAATATTTGGCCACTAATTGAAAAAATAGAAAATCTAGCCATTTATTACGTGCTAAGACTGTTTTGCCCTTAATTAGGGTGAACCAGATTTGGGTCGGATTCAGGTTTCCGCGCGGGATAGACATATATGGCACTATTAGTGCCAAAAGTACCAACCTAAAAAAATCTAAGTAAATTGGTACTTTTTGGCACTATTAATGCCAATAGTGCCATGCACGAATGGTACTAGTGACCATAAAAGAGAGTATATGGCACTAATATGGCCATAAGTACCATTCGTGCAGCATCTTAAATGGAGAATCTAAACCCTAAATGGGGAATCTAAACCCTAAACGGATAATCTAAACCCTGCGGGGAAGTGTTCATCATATAACTGTACTCATCTATATAAGACAAGACAGTGTATCAGTACAAGTATATGTCACTAATGACACTAGTACTATTCGTCCATGGCACTATTGGCACTAATAGTGCCAAGTGTACCAATTTACTTTTTTTTTTTTAGTTGGCACATATGGCACTAATAGTGTCATATGTGCCTAACCCGTGCGCAAAGCCGAATCCGGTCCGCCCCTAATTAAAGGCAAAACAGTCCTAAAATGTAAAAATGGTCATATTTTGTGTTTTTTTCAATAAGTGGCTAAGTATTGTGTTTCCTTCCTTAAAATGGCCACGCGAGTATATTGTTTCTAAAATATATTTAAATTTTTAATTCTTAATTAATATTATATTTTTGATAAATTAATACATAAATTTTGAACCTTTTAAATTTTGGTTCAAATCGTAATTTCAAACACATTTAATCATAGGTATACATCGAAATTTTATTGTTTGACATTTTTATACGAGTGACTCAACTAGAAACACCTCTAAGTTGACTTGCAATAGAACAAGGACATCCTAGTGATGGTAAGTTGACCCAGTGTCATCTCTCAAGGAAGATCTTTAAGGGCTTCTAATTGTATCGCAAGAAAGCAGTAAACGTTTGATTTAAAAACTAGAACTCGTAAATTAAACTCAACTTGAAAAGTAAAATTAAACTTGTAAATTAATCTAGGCAAGAAACTATGAAAACCCTAGGCAAGATTTAAACAACTTAAAATAAATCTAAACTTAAGAATTTAAAGACTTGTAAATTAAAAACCTTCTAATCGAGGCGTGAAACTAAAGTGCATAATTTAAATTGCATAATTGAAAAGAAAGCATAAACGTAAAGGTAAAGCATGAACATGATTAAACAAAATAAATTGAATTAAATACGAAATACCGTAAACGTCTTGAACGTGCAATCGTGTCACTCAATCACAATCCAAGAAGAAACTAAAAACTAAATCGAAACCTAACTTAGAACAATAAAATTCGAAAACTAGAAGAAAATAAGAAAGCAATAAAAACGCCTAAGTCTTGGTTGCCTTGCGGAAGAATAACTCTCTCAAGGTGGAACGAAGCTTAGGGCAAAAGGAATTGATATTTTACAATGAATAACAAGGCCCTATTTATAGACTTCAATTCAATCTTGATCACATCAAACTTGCCATGTAAAGTTGGACTCTAAAGGAAATAGAGTCGTGTAAGAGAAGGTAAGTCCATCAAAATCGTGCTCTGCAAGTTATCTCTACTCTGGCGAGAAATCAGCTAACTCTGGAAACTCGGCTCTGGAAAGGAAAGTGCAGAGCTGAAAGTCAGCTCTGGCATAGCGAGCTCTGAAAAGTGCAGAGCTGAAAGTCTGCTCTGCATAGTTCAGCTCTGTAAAGTTGACTCTGTCGATCCTTAACTCTGCTCTGTCAATCTTTAGCTCTGCTCTATCATGTTTACTCTGGCGCGTATTTCAGCTCTGTCGAGTTTAGCTCTGACGATTTAGCTCTGCTCTGACACGTTTGTTCTGCTCTAGAGATTTTAGCTCTGCATAGGGAAGTTCAGCTCTGGAGACTTCAGCTCTGACTCTGCAAGTCAGCTCAGCTCTGCTATAGAGCTATCCTCACAGCTCTGCTCTGACGAGCTTCTCTGCTCTGCTCTGCAATGGGCTTTTCGGCTCTGGCGCGGGCTTTTCAGCTCTAAACACCAGAGTGCGCCAGAATACGCCTTTCTCATCCAAAATCTCCAAAATTACACTCTTTCATCTATAAAACCTAAGTCTCCTGCAAAGCATAAAACACACCATAAAATGCACTAATTTCCAGAAGATTTAACTTAAAATATGCACATGCAAACCCCTAAAATTAGAACAATTAAACATAAATCAACGAGTAAGCTATGATGAAGAAGAAAAGTAAATAATGTGTCCAGAATAATAATGTTGAAAGGTTCTTACACTGATTTTTGACCTATGAGGAGTCTTATTGTAAATCCCGAGCGAGTGCATATTGATGTATGGGGAGAGATAATATACCAATTACAGTTTTTTCATTCTTGATGAAAGTTATGTTTAATGAACAGGTCCAATTGATAATGAGTCAGTTGTGGTTGATTCAGATCAACTATCAAGTAGTATGACTAAAATCTAAATAACCTTGTTCACACTAGCAACTAAAGTGTGTGTGGGATATGGTAGTATAAATAACTCGCTTTATCAAAATTCTTATGAGTTTGGTAAGGGTTTGGTTCAAAACAAAGCTCTAAAGAATAAACTCACTATGTCTGATGAAGATAATGCTGTTGAAATGTATGATTGTGTACGACATATAAGATTGCGTTAAGTAGGGCGTAAAGTAAAGTACACAAAGATTTAACGTGGTTCAGAGCCAACCGTTCCTACATTCACGACCCTATTGAAAAGAGGAATCCACTTTACTTTAGGATTTCTTGATTTATGGTTGCAAGTCAACAAATCACCTAGTTATGTTAAGTTGATCCATGGGTTACGCGACCGTGACCATAAGTGACAATTTACGCGGATTGCCTTTGTATGCTATTTCCCAGTAGCTCCCGTTTTTCTGCCAACTTTCAGACTACTCACACGTAGCTTACTTACCGGACTTCTCCTAACTTCGACACCTATTGTTTACAATGGGTGGAGGTATAGATGGGGTCTCCAACTAAGTGAACACACGGTTACAATGAAGAACAGTTGGGTATATATTTCAGTGTATTCGGATATAGTATCAGAGTGTTTACAATGAAGAACTGCCTAATATAGAAACTTAAAATATAGATTCACAAGTATAAACTTGAAATTTTACAATGAAGAATAAATTCTTCTACGACGATTGTTGTTTGTCTAAGAATGGTTTTAAGAAATAAGTGCACATCAATGTCGTAACGCTCATGTGTATTGTGACATTCTATTTGCATTTATAAAAAGGAATATAATAGAGTCGTCGGAAAGAGCTTTCTTCAATTTCGGTCTATTGTCCGTTGAAATCTTCCCATTGGACTGCATTTGAAATGTCAGTGTTGAGTCTTACAACATTGTTCGACGAACTCTGCAACTTCGAATTTCTTTTTGTAGTCTGTCAAGTACGGATGATTAGTGTGTGATCCACTATTAGTGAATTGGAAGTCAGCTGGAATGCTTGGTCAACTGCTTTTGATTAGTACTTAATTGGATCTGCACATCTGCTAAGTCTTCTGATTCTGTTGAGTCTTCTTTGTCAGTTGGTTCTTTTGGATCTTCACTTTAGCTAGAACTCTGTCTTCAGTTGGGACTCTATCTTCAGCAGAATCTTCTTCGCCAGTTGGGATGATCTCTTCAATTGAGTCTTATAGCAGCCTTTGACTTCTTCATAGTAGTTCTGTAAATCTTTTCTTATGAACTTAGATTTCAGCATAATGCGCTCTAACTAAGAACTTCCTTATCTATCAGCTAGTTTGATTATCATTAAGGTATTATCATTAGATTTTGACATCTTCAAAATCAAAAAATTTCTCAACGCTCATTTTCTTCTTCATCATATTTTGCTTATATAAAACTATCACACAATAAAAATTTGGTGTTGCCAAAATTTTAATTCTGGGCCAAAACTCAAAAAATGTAAATTTCTGTATTAATTGATCAAAAAATAGCGTTGATTAACAAAAACAATTTAGATATACTCTATGTATTCACATACGTATAGTTAATCTTTATTTTTAAGTGACACTACTTTAAATTTTTATTAAATGTTATTGTAGGAATTTTTACGGGTACTAAAAAGACAAACAAAAAACCGATAATTCCTTAAGAAAACTTAAAAGAATTAATTGCGTAAAATAGTATGATAAGAGCTAAAGCGAATTTGCTTCACTAATTCAAAAGACACTTAGCAAATCGAGACTAAGGGGGGTGTATTCGTTTTGGAATTTGATGGATTTCTATGAATTTTAAAAGTTTGGGTGTATTCGTTCAAGACTTTTAAAAGTCTGCAAAAATCTGAGTGTATTCGTTCAAGACTTTTAAAAGTCCATATAAATCTGGTTGTATTCGTTGAAGACTTTTTAAAATCCATACAAATCTAGGTGTATTTGTTATTCCATTGACTTAAAATCCGGAATGACTTTCATGAATTTCATCCAAAAAATACACACGACGAAATCCGGCCAAGAACCACGAGAATTGAAATTCATGAAGTTTTAAGCGAGCGCTGAGTTCCAGCGCCCGCGGGCAAGAAGCCAGCCAGCGCTGGGTGTGCGCGGGCGCTGTGACAAGAAACGTGCTGGTTCTATCAACTTTCTATAATTCACTGATTTTTGGTAGTTTTGCTATACGGGATTATGTCTTTTTCTCCCCCTACTTTTCTCCACGAATTGGCGTCGAGCATGTTCTACAAGCTAAAGGGTTTTATTGTTGTTAATATATCTGAGAATTAGAGGTCTACTTGAATTTCGCATGATAAATTGAAAATGAATGATTCCAAGTGATTTCAGTTGAGATTTGTTGATGTTAACAGAGATGGTGACTATCATCGAGCTGTACATGTGTGGATATTTGCTGAGAGCACGCAAGAACTCCTTGTTCAACTTCGTGCTGAATGCAAAGATTCCTGGCCTGGCCATTGGGACATCTCTAGTGCAGGTCATATCTCCGCAGGAGATTCCACAGAAGCAGACTCCAAAACTATACCATAGCGCGGTCGCTGGGTTTCCAGCACTCGCTGGAACTCAGCGGTCGCTGGGTTTTCAGCGGGTGCTGGGACTCCACGGACGCTGGGTCTCTTCTAGCAGGCGCTGGCTCTCCGCGGGTGCTGGTTTTATGGAATTCAATTCCAAAATTATCCCGTAAAGTCTTCGAAAATCAGTGAAAATCGAGGTGAAATCCAACCACAAATTATTTGAAAGTCGTCTGGAATCTATGTGAATTCCATGGAATTTAAATTCCATTAAATTCCATGGACTTTTAAAAGTCTGTGAAAATCCACAACGAATACACCCCCCTAAGTGTATATGTGTAGAGAGAAAGATCATTTGTGTGCGGGGATGACAATCGGGTACGACGGGCACATATAGTGACTATCTAAACCCGTATATGCGAATTAAATGGATAGTAATTTTAACCACGAAATTGGATATCAAGTGCTATTCAAACTCGCCACCCGCTACCCATTAAGTATCCACTAACCTGTTATCAGTTGGATACCCGTCACTCGCTATCCGTCGAATACCTGCCACCCGCTATCCGTCGGATACCCGCCACCCGCTATCCATCGGATACTCACGAAACAAAATTTAAACATAAATTAATAATAAATTTAATACAAAAAAAATTCATCACAAATTACATAGTTCAAATCCACATCTATCATTCATGTTCAAATCCACAAATGACAAAGTTTAAATCCAAAGTTAATATTTTGTGGATATTTTGTGGGTATTTCAGGGGTATTTTCGCGGATATTTTTCGCGGATAAACCGATTTCGCGGGTATTGTAGTGGGCATTATTCGTAATAGTCCAATTAGTAAAAATTATAAGGCCCAACGGGCTAGCTGGATAAAACGGTTCATATCACGCTCATAGCACAAGGCCCAAAGCCTAACCTATATTCGGGAGGTACGTGAAATCGCCGCAGAAAAAAAACCCTAAACGTGGCAGTTACTTGGTGGTCAGGTCAGACGAGAGTCGCGGGAGAACGTTTCCTAAGAAGTCGAAACTGCTAGGGTGGTAACGGGAATTCTAGCAAAACCCTAACCCTAGCCGCCTCCCGGCACGTCCGCAACATATATATCTATCAACTCACTAATGAAAGGAGGCATCGACAATCACTCATATCCACTCTTGCACTCGCACACGATCTCTCATTCCCGATCTCCCCGCTCTTCCGTTCCGCCTCCACGCTTACAACTTTCTAGGGTTCCGATCGTCCGACTAGCCCCGCTAGCCCGAACGACCGTCGCCCCTTGATACGCCGTCACTGAGATTGATACTCATACTTACGACCTTTCACTCTGTTGATCTTCCGCTCTCCCCGCTCTTCCGTTACGCCTCCACGCTCTCAACACTCGAGGGTTCCGATCGTCCGACTAGTCCCGCTAGCTCCGACGCCCATCGCCCCTTGATCCGTATTGCTCATTAGCTCTGCCTCCGACTACTGGTTCATCCCGATCATCCGGAGAACTCCCTTATTACTACCTTTTCTCTTTCTCTTCTCCATCGTTTAATTATTGTCATTACGTTACTTACGTTATTACTTATATCAATTCACTGACTTGAGCGTCGGAGGCCCTTCCATCGACACCCCCACCGGTGCTCTTCGGAGGGCTCTAACGTTACTTGTGGTCTCAGGTTGCTAGTGCCCGTCGATCCTGACGTGACTGACGTCACTTCCGTAATTGTCGGATTCACCCCCTACAATTTGGCGCCCACCGTGGGGCCCTAGCAATCAAAAGCTACACCATGAGTGCTCCGAACGATGCTCACGATTCGAACAACGTCACAGACCAACTGGGTTCGACCCAATCGGAGTTGCTCGCCCAAGTGGAAGTGAATGCCCGAATTTCCGCTTTGGCTGACCAAATTGCGAAAGAACGGGAGAGTAGGCTCTTGTTGGAAAAACAGAATGCGGAGCTACTCGCCCGGCTGAATGCTTTTGCCCAGATCCAGACGCCTCCTCAAATCCAAACACCCCTTGCTAACCGATTCCGAGTTCCTATCAACTCCATGGTGGATATAGAGGATATCCCGCTCACACCCCATGGAACTGAGATCAACCCAGATGACCCTTCATCATCGGTAAGGAACAATAGATCGGAGACTATCCACCCTGACCTGGATACCCTTCTTGTGAATGCAGGTGAAACGCGCACCCTAGATCGGACGCCCGGAGCAACCGGGACAAACGTCACAGGTGCCCTCACACAACCCAACTTAGCGACTGGGGGAATGGGCCAGTCCACCCCGACCGACCGGACCGATGTCGCCCGTGGTCACGTAGTGCCGATACGACCACACGAAGATGCTCTCATGTGTGACGCCCCAACAGGTCAACTAGAGGGACAGAGGCGAGCGATTCCAGTCAGTGAGAATGGCAAAACGCCAGATCAACCACCTCTAGTCGAACAGGGCCGACACGGCATGCGGGGCATCCAACAGAGTATGGACCCCGTACTGGCCAGAAGATTGGCAGACATGGAAGCCATCATCCAACGAATCCCAGGAGTCCCCGCCCCGATCAAGAAGAGTGCAGAGAATTGCTTCGCTGACTCTCCGTTCGTGGATGAGATAGCCTTGGTGGAAATGCCCAGAAAGTTTAACTTTCCACATATGAAGATGTTTGACGGTGCATCCGATCCAGACGACCATATAGCTCAATACCGCCAGAGAATGTTTACCGTGGCTATCCCTCGTGACATGAGGGAGGCATGCATGTGTAAGGGGTTCGGTTCTAGCCTAATAGGACCGGCCCTCCAGTGGTATACGAACCTTCCTAATAATTCAATTAGATCTTTTGCTCAACTAACGGATGTTTTTGTTCAACAGTATGCAAGCAGCAGGAAACTAGAGAAAATCTCAGAAGACCTGTACGTTATTGTCCAAAGGCATGGTGAACCTCTTCGGGACTACATCGGACGCTTCAACAAAGAGAAAGTGTCAATCACCAACTGCAGCGAACAAACCGCTGTCACGGCCTTCCGTAAGGGCCTTCTACCAGGGTCAGACTTGTACAAGACACTTACCAAGTATCCGTGCAAAACAATGGAAGACGTGTTGATCCAGGCTTGGGCTCAAATCAAATGGGAAGAGGACCAGTACAACATGCAAAGAGTCTTTCCGCCAGAGAGACCCGAAAGAGATTACAGGGTTGACAGGAGATCCGGTCGTGACAATCGCGACAGACGAAGTGAGCCTTACACGCCATCTCACAGAGAAAACAAAGGGAGAGGAGACTATGATCGAGCACCAAGTACGCGCCCGCGTGAAAGAGCAAAACTCCCAGAATACCTCCTATCTATTTCACCCGTAGAGGCGGTAACAGCTCTGATGAACCTTGGCGATAAAGTTAGTTGGCCGGAGAAAATGAGAGCCCCACCCGACCAAAGAGATAGATCAAAATGGTGTGACTTCCACAGTGACCACGGTTACCGCACGGACGAATGCATCGCGCTCAGACTGGAAGTGGCGAACTTATTGAAAAAAGGGCACCTCACCAATTACTTGACTGACAAAGGCAAGCAGACCCTGCAGCAGGCGAGGGATAGACAAGAGAAACACAGAGATGACAGCCCGCCGGACCCGCCACATCATGAGAGAACTGTAAACGTGATATCCGGAGGTTCCGAGGTCAGCGGAGTCACTCACTCAGCCGCAAAGAGGCATACCAGACAGGCTAGATCAAGCAAATTCGGGGTTCCGCCTTCAGGAAAAGCGGGAACAACAGACCCTACTCAACTGATCAGCTTTGCAACCTCCGAATCAGACAAGCTTCTACACCCTCATCATGATGCTTTAGTTATTTCCATTTACATTGCTAACTGTTTAACAAAGCGTGTACTAATAGACAATGGTAGCTCTGCCAATATTCTGTTTTACAGTGCATACAGGGAGATGGGTTTAGACGAGTCCAAACTAATCAAGAAAGCTGCCGTACTCGTCGGCTTCAGTGGCGAGAGTACGACTACTGTAGGGGAGATCGATCTTCCCGTCTACGCAGAAGGAGTCAACCTTTCCACTAGGTTTCTCGTGGTAGACGCCCCGTCAGCATACAACGTCATCCTTGGTCGTCCATGGATCCACGGAATGGAAGCAGTACCATCCACCTATCATCAAGTCATACGATTCCCAACCAAGTGGGGAGTTAAGGAGATCAAGGGAGAGCAGAAGGACTCCAGGGCGTGCTACCAAACAACTATGAAAGCGAAAAGCCCGTCCTTATAGCAATTACAGCAAGAAGCTCCGTCCCATTCGAAGGCGAATGATACTCTGCAGTGCACTCAAGACATGAATCAACAGGCGGAGCACTATAATCGAGCTGCACGAACGAAGAGACCACGCAGCCTGATCGAGGAGGAGATGGTGGAGATAGATGAAGTTCAAATTAATGCTAACTTTCCAGACCACAAAGTCCGGATTGGAGCACAACTCGAACCAGAGCTCAGAGAGAAGCTTATCAACTTCCTATCTGATTATTACGATTGTTTCGCTTGGTCCCATGAGGACATGACGGGGATTGACCCTAAGATTATTGTTCACAGGTTGCAGGTCGCCCCGGATTACCCGCCGAGAAAGCAGAAACGGAGAAAATTTGCGCCAGAAAGGAATCAAGTAGTAAATGATGAAGTCACGAAGCTCCTTAAGAATGGACTGATCCGGGAAGTCCACTATCCTGAATGGCTCGCAAATGTAGTGGTAGTCAAGAAAAAGAATAACAAGTGGCGGGTATGCATTGATTTCTCTGACCTCAACAAGGCGTGCCCAAAAGACTCGTTCCCACTGCCACACATCGACATGCTAGTGGATGCGACAGCAGGCCATGAACTGATGAGTTTCATGGACGCATATTCGGGATACCATCAGATACGGATGCACCCTGACGACGAGGAAAAGACGGCCTTCATGACCAATGTAGCATTATATTGCTACAAGTATATGCCATTCGGGTTGAAGAACGCGGGAGCAACCTATCAGCGCCTGGTCAATCGGATGTTTGCAAGTTTGTTGGGGCAAACAATGGAAGTCTACATTGACGACATGTTGGTCAAGTCCATCCACGCGAAGGACCACATTGATCACTTGAGGGAGACGTTTGAAATTCTTAGAAAATACAATATGAAGCTAAATCCTACTAAATGCTCTTTTGGTGTCAATGCAGGGAAATTCTTAGGTTACATGGTTACTGAGCGGGGAATAGAGGCAAATCCGGCTCAGATTGAGTCAATCCAGGGAATTCCTTCCCCCACTTGCGTGAAGGACGTTCAGAAATTAACAGGAAGGATAGCCGCATTAAGCCGCTTTATCTCAAGATCATCCGAAAAATGCCACCTCTTCTTCAACACCTTGAGGAAGTCAAGAACGTTTGAATGGACAGAAGAATGTGAGGAAGCGCTAAAGCAGCTCAAGCAATACTTGACCAGCCCACCTTTACTCGCAAAGCCGAAAGACCACGAGACCTTGTTGGTCTATCTAGCCGTCTCTGATACAGTCGTCAGTGCCGTGCTGGTCAGAGAGGAAGATGGGAAACAATCGCCAATCTACTACGTGAGCAAATCACTACTCGATGCAGAGACCCGATACAGCCAGCTAGAGAAGTTGGCCCTCGCATTGGTCCACGCAGCAAGAAAGTTACGTCCGTACTTCCAGTGTCATCCGATCATAGTTGCCACCACGTATCCCTTAAAGGCCATACTACATAAGCCAGAACTATCCGGTCGATTGACAAAGTGGGCAGTGGAGTTGAGTGAATACGACATCACATACAAACCACGGACCGCACTTAAATCTCAGGTATTAGCCGATTTTGTTGTTGACTTTGCACCTAACCTTACTATACAGGCCGACAAAGAGTTATGCTATCTGACGGAAGAACCCGACCAAACAACTGGAACTTGGAAACTGTATGTTGATGGATCCAGCAACGTACGAGGGAGTGGACTTGGAGTCGTCCTCTCATCACCACGAGGAGACAACATTGAGCGGTCAATCCGATGTGATTTCAAAACAACCAACAATGAGGCTGAATATGAAGCCATGATAGCTGGACTCGGACTAGCTAAAGAAATTGGGGTAAAACGCATTAACGTATTTAGTGATTCTCAACTTGTAGTTAACCAGATGCAGGGTACATTTCAAGCCAAAGATACGAAAATGACGGCTTACCTGGGCAAGACGAAAGAACTCCAGTCGTGCTTTGAAGAATTCACCATCAATCAAGTGCCAAGGGGGGAAAATAGCCATGCTGATGCTTTGGCCAACCTAGGGTCAGCAATTCAGACTGCACAACCTAAAACCATAACTATCACTTGCCTTCAATATCCAGCAATACAAAGAGACGAGGCCGAGGAACACGTGACTGCAGTATCAGTCGGACAAACATGGATCACCCCCATAATGGAATATCTCGAGAGAGATATACTCCCGAAGGATAGGAATGAAGCACGTCGGCTTAAAGCTCAAGCAGCACGGTTCTGCATCATCCGAGGTAAACTGTATAAACGTTCATTTACCGGTCCATACTTGAAATGCATTAACCCTGCAGAAGCAAGATACGTCTTGTCCGAGTTACACGAAGGTGAATGTGGCAATCACTCAGGAGGAAGAAGCCTCGCACACCGCGCATTAACCAGCGGTTACTATTGGCCCACCATGAAAACTGACGCAGCTGATTATGCTAGAAAGTGCGACAAATGTCAACGATTCGCCCAAATATCACACATGCCCCCGGAGCCCCTGACCGCTATCACTTCACCATGGCCATTCATGAAATGGGGGATGGATATTGTAGGCAAACTGCCCACCGCACCCGGGCAGAAGGCTTATATGTTGGCAGTAACAGATTATTTTAGCAAATGGATAGAAGCAGAGTCTTTCCACCAAGTGCGCGACAAAGAAGTCAAGGGGTTCATATGGAAGAACGTGATCTGCCGGTATGGGGTACCCAAAGAGATTGTCACGGATAACGGATCACAATTCATCAGCGCGGACTTTCAGGACTTTTGTAAGTTCTGGAATATAAAGCTGAGCTTCTCAACACCAAGATATCCTCAGGCAAACGGACAAGCGGAGTCTTCCAACAAAACCATCATGAACACCCTGAAGAAACGGCTAGAGAAGGCCAAAGGCAAATGGGCAGATGAGCTACCAGGCGTATTATGGTCCTACCGAACAACTACAAGAACATCGACAGGGGAAACTCCGTTTTCCCTTGCCTATGGGATGGAGGCAGTAATCCCAACAGAAAACGAAGTACCCACCGCCAGATATGAGCTCACGACAAACAACGAGAATCAAGAAGCTATGTGCCACGAGTTAGATCTCCTCGACGAGAAACGGAACACAGCCAATATCCGATTAGCATCGTATCAACAAAGCATCGCCAGGCACTACAATAAGCATATCCGTACCCGCACGTTCAAGCCGGGTGACTGGGTGTTACGAAAGGTGTTCCAGAACACCAAGGAAATAGGTGCGGGCAAATTAGCCCCAAATTGGGAAGGACCATATCTGATCACCAAAGTGGTTGGACATGGAGCATACAAGTTGCAATCGACAGACGGACGTGACATCAACAACAGTTGGAACGCCATCCATCTCAAACAGTATCACGCTTGATCCCTACACTTCTACTTTATTTCAAAAGGTCTTCCGAGATCAACTCAATTTACTACACGATTACTGACCTTTGCATGCAGGTCAGAACTACATTCGGGCTTGATCCCTTAAATGGGTATGTAGGCAGCTCTAAGGAGCGCAGCCCCCCCACCCCCTCCTCACCCGGGGGGACAAAATTTTCATTAACAAGACGAACGCTCGTCTCAACCCGAACGTCCCGAATTTAGCCTTAAGTTTAAACAACTAAAGTCTAAATGGGGGGACAAAATTTTCATTAACAAGACGAACACCCGTCTTACCCTGAACGTCCCGAATTTAGCCTTAAGTTTAAATAACTAAGTCTAAATGGGGGAGAGAAATTTTCATGAACATGACGAACACCCGTCTTACCCCGAACGTCCCGAATTTAGCCTTAAGTTTAAATAACTAAGCCTAAATGGGGGAGAAAAATTTTCAGGTCAACGGCGCACACCCGTCTTACCCTGAACGTCCCGAATTTAGCCTTAAGTTTAAATAACTAAGTCTAAATAGGGGAGAGAAATTTTCATGAACATGACGAACACCCGTCTTACCCCGAACGTCCCGAATTTAGCCTTAAGTTTAAATAACTAAGCCTAAATGTGGGAGAAAAATTTGCAGGACAAAGACGCACACCCGTCTTACCCTGAACGCCCTGAATTTAGCCTTAAGTTTAAATAACTAAGTCTAAATGGGGAAAACATAGGGGAAAAATATTATTGTCCGGCTCGGCCCTACCCGACAGTGCTCGATTGCCCAACGCAGCCCCGCTCGAAAAGCGCTCAACTACGCAGCCCTGAGACTCGTATCACATCTACTTGTCTTGGTTCAACAGTTAAGTCCGAATAGGTAAAGAAAATATACAAACACTCGAATATAAAACAGTCATATATAGCCGATCCAAGGGGCAAACCCCCCGGCGATCCGGACACTCCGGAAAAATCATTCTCGTGATTACAATAAAAAGTTTAAGTCCAGCCCAATGGCATAGATTTAAACTAATAAGAATCCAAGGATGCATACACCCTATGCAAAATTAACAAAGTCTAAAGGCACGAATACTTAAATTACACATAAGATATTAGGGGCACATACGCCCAACCAAAGCAAAGTTAAGGAAATGACAATATCATGCGTCGCCATCAACGTCGTCTGGAGTGGCCACCCCGGAGAGCTTGTCCTGATACGCCTTCCACTGTCGAATGTTCTCAGCGTTGTCCCAAGTCTTGTAAGACCCGTCCAAGACCTGCTGACTCATATCAGCCCGGGACTTGAGTACAGCCTCATGGCAAGCATCGGTAAGCTCTAGCTCCCGATTTTCCTCCATTTCCGCCAGTTCAGCCTTCAGACGACTGATTTCCTCATCTTTCAAAGCCAATTGAGCCTGAAGAGACGCTTCCAAGGACTCCAGGTCCGCCTGGCCTTGCTTGACCAACTTCTGAGCTTCCACAAGCTCGTTCTCTATCCTAGCCTTAGCAGCACGAACATCCTGTAGTTGCCGTTTGTACTCAAGCCTAGCCTGCTTCACAAAGATAGCATGCTGATAGTGCTACAAGAAGATATCAAAATACCACAAGTTAGTCAATAAGAATAACATGTCAAAGGAAAAATGAAAACAAGAGACAAGTTTTATTACCGCGAAGGCCGAAGAGGCGAACACGTCATAGGCTTCATCCTCCCCATAGTTGTTCAAAACAGCTCGATCCTCTTCAAGTAAGAGCTTTTCGAGCTGACCTGACAGCGCGTTGTACTCGGTATGAACCGAAGCACCAGCAGGTAGAACTACGTGAACAGAACCATCGGATAAGCAACCATCATCAGGTGTGGGAATCCGTTTCCGCGAGGAGCGACCGGAAAGGACGTCAGATCGCGGTGCATCAGTCGCAATAGGCAGCTCTGTTGGCACACTCGAGCTTGATGCCTGCTTCTTCTTCTTCCTCTTCAGTTGTCTCGCCACGAAGGCGTCAGTGTCGACCTCATTCGGATTATAGTGAAACTTCAATTCAGCCATCCAATCGTCTGCATATACTCGTTGCTCCGGGGTCAGTTCAGCCAAATTTTTATAAGCCTGTTTCACCCGCAAAATTTCCAAAGAGCGGAGACCTACCACGACACTAGTTTCAGCAAGAGTTTTAGGGATGAATGTACCTTCCGGAGGAGCAGGGACTTGAGCCCAAATCGACGACTGCTTAATGTTCAAATCGTGAAGAATAACCCTCCAACTCCGATACGGAGCAGGGTATTGAAGAAACCGGTTGTTCCGTTCAACCAAATCCAACACTACAGGGATAGTTTTCAAACAACCTGCACACAAAGATAATCAAAGTGTTAGAAAGAATAGCATAAAGAGGAGGATGAGAAGCATAAAAGACTCCACCAATTCTAACACTCACTAGGATTAGACCAAACAGAAGGGACTCTCTTCCCTTCCGGAATACACAAAGCACCGTATTCAACGAAAAAATATTTACTCTTCCAAGCCCTTTCACCATCATCCATGTCCGTAATCAAAGGCTCACAACCTTTATTCCTACATAACTTGTAACGACCTTTGTCCTTTGGAACTTTCAGAAGATTATAAGTGCTCTTTACATCGGCGATGGAGATGTCGAAACCATGTAATTCACTGAATACCTGTAAACTCAATAACAACCGCCAAGAGTTTGGCGTAAGTTGCCCGGGCGAAAGGCAATGATAATGGCAAAAATCAATAACCAAGCGGGGTAGAGGAAGCCGCATTCCCTGTTCGAACGGTGCTTGATACAAACACACCCATCCTGGAGCATAGAAATTTGCTCGCATTTGCCTACCCGGAGCATGAAGAGCGACATGATTCGGAATACTGTAGGACTTCCGAAGGACGTGTAGTTGCCGCGTGTCCTTGAAGAATGACTCGGGATTATCGTTAAAGAGGAACGACATTACTGGCACCGCCTCTGGAATGAGCCCTTCACTGTGAACTCCAAAACCACTACCACCATCGTAACTACCGTGATCACCCTGCCAAACTTCAATCTCTCGATCCGGGATGTCCGCGCTCTCGTCAGCACAATAGTCTATATCATCAGACGGGAGCTGCATCCTACTCGATGAACCAACCGAACCTCCCCGATTACCCAACATAGCACGCAGATATCCTAGAACAGGATAAATTCTAAAAGTTCAAGTAAACGTATTACCCCGATCACCCGACGACATAGTTGCAAAAAATAAATAATATAAAGTTCGATAGACCGGTTCGCCCGATCGCAAGCTACCCGCTTAGCTACATGTGTACTAGAAGCAGTTTATGTAAAGGACCGACACCCGTAACACCCCGAAGATATGAAGTGACTACATAAACATTCCAAGGGGCGTCATCTACGCGCTAAGAGTTCAACCGTATCAACCCGAAGCACCCAATTATACTTAGAAAAATGAAAAACATGATTCTACAAACTTAGAAGAACGCATGTAAAATTACTTGCATGGATCAAACACTATTTCTACAAACGAATAATCGAAGTCATTCAAAAGCACAATACGACGAAGATTATGAGTATCCATGCTTAGAACATGTAAAGAACATTCGAAGAAGGTTGAGAGAAAAAGACCAACCTCTGAAAGCCTTCCAAATATCTTCTCTCTACTTCTTTTCCAAATGCTCCCAAAGATCTCTATTGTTTGGTGTGGGAGAATGGGGGACAAGTTCCCCACTATATAAGGGTAAAAAACATGAAGACATGGTGGCGGACTTCAAAATTTTCGCTCCACCACAATTGATAAAAAGACATACATCCACAAATATATAAATAGTACATTAACTGGCAAAAACAGCACCTGCTACTTCGCTTCACTATATAAGAGTCGCCGGTCCCGTAGACCCGACGACTCCCACCCTGCTTCATTGTGGAGGAGCCGTCGGTCCCATAATAGCCGACGACGCCGACCTTCGCTTCAATATAGAAGAGCCGTCGGTCCCGTAGAACCCGACGACTCCCACCTTGCTTCAATATGGAAGAGCCGTCGGTCCCGTCGAACCCGACGACTCCCACCTTGCTTCAATAGGAAGAGCCGTCGGTCCCGCAGAACCCGACGACTCCCACTTCGCTTCCCAATGAAAGAGCCGTCGGTCCCGTAGGATCCGACGACACCTACTCTACATCACTATGGAAGAGCCGTAAGACCCAACACCTTTCAACTCTCTTTCACTATGTAAGAGCCGTAAGAGCCGTAAGACCCAATACTCTCCAACTCTCTTTCACTATATAAGAGCCGTAAGAGCCGTAAGACCCAATACTCTCCAACTCTCTTTCACTATACAAGAGCCGTAAGAGCCGTAAGATCCAATACTCTCCAACCCTCCTTCACTATGTAAGAGCCGTAAGAGCCGTAAGACCCAATACCCTCCAACTCTCTTTCACTATGTAAGAGCCGTAAGAGCCGTAAGACCCAACACCCTCCAACTCTCTTTCACTATGGAAGAGCCGTAAGAGCCGTAAGCACCGCAAAAGACGTCTCTACAAGATAAATTGCACTCGATAGTTGAAAGAATTTCAACTATTGAATGGGGGACAAACTGAATACACTCTTTCAAGCATTTTGACCCCATCAACCTGCTGCATCAAAAATCCCCATTTTCAGGGCTCTACCCTATCGACCCTATCATCCAACAAATCTACGTTTCAACTTCAGAAATAACAAAAATATGTTTCAACTCCAGAAATAACAAAAATACGGCGAACTGAATAAATCAACAAGAAATAATATCATTAGGTATTCATCTTCATCCAACGAAATTTTACACTGATTATCTCCAGCTCTAATGAGCAATACTCTCCAATAATCTTCAAAAGATTGAAGATTTAAAAAAAAAAAAAAAAAAAAAGAAGAAGAAGGCAGAAAAAGATCCGCTCGATTCTACAACTGCCGCCGTCATCTCCAGAATCCGGCGAAGCCTACGTCGCCGCAGCTCATACCAGCGCCACCTTCACCTCTCGTCCCGTCGGACCGCGCAAAAACTGCCCGAGAATCGCCGGGAAAGAGCCGGCCGCCACTCACATCTCCGGTCAAATTCGTCAGATCTACAACAAAAACGAGAATAAAAGGAAATGAGAAGAGAAGAATTTGAAAAAGGGATCGGAGAGCTCTCGGACACACTTACATTTTGTAAACAGCCTGATAAGCGGCACTTACACAAATTCGTTTATCCTCTCTCAGGGCCTCGATCGTCGCCTCTACCCGATATCCGACGGAGATCGCTGTGTCCGACCTTTGAGTCGGCCTCGAATCTCCGGCCAGATCCAGCAGACAAGGGACGCCCGCCAATTTCTCCGGTCACCATCGTCTTCTCCCGAAACTACCATGGCTCACTGCTGCCCCTAAAGGCAACGACATTTCAAGGCGTCTCCCCTCTTTCTCGTTCCGACGAAGTCATACGAAAACGGCCTGGTGAGCAGGACAAAACGGGACCTGACCTTTGCTCTGTCCTTCCCCCTGGCCTTGGACCAAAGTAACTGGTTCGGTCTCCGGCGCCCTAGTAGGAGCCCGACCTGAGAAGAAGAAGCTAAACGAGTCGGGATAAGACATCGGAAAGAAAGGTGGTAAAAAAGCTCCGCTGACAACTACCGCCTCCGCGAACCGCCGCGCCGCCTCGTCGTGCGCCGAACTCCGCCGCTGTCGAAGCATCCGCAGTAGCAATAGCAGTCGCCTCTCATAAGCCTAACCTATAAGCGGCGCCCCCTTCATTTGTGGTCAAGTGAAAACCTAAAATTCAAATGGGCCGATTAGGAATGCCCTCCCAACTCAATTCCAGGCCCACGAAAATAGGAAGCCAATTTACATAGTCCACGGGCCATTAAAAATTCTAGCCCAAAGCTAATATGCACAGTTGCATATAATTACAAAGCTAACAAATTACAAGATCGAGAAATAAATACATGCGGACCATTTATTATACCCTGAATCAATATGTTATCGCAAAATTACAGATTCGGGAAAATCTCCACTCGAGAATTTACAGATCACCCCGACAGCGAATCAAGCTATTCAATAGTTTTACTCTCCAGTCGAGAACAATTCTGACTAGAGAGTGGGGGACAAACTGTAGTGGGCATTATTCGTAATAGTCCAATTAGTAAAAATTATAAGGCCCAACGGGCTAGCTGGATAAAACGGTTCATATCACGCTCATAGCACAAGGCCCAAAGCCTAACCTATATTCGGGAGGTACGTGAAACCGCCGCAGAAAAAAAACCCTAAACGTGCCAGTTACTTGGTGGTCAGGTCAGACGAGAGTCGCGGGAGAACGTTTCCTAAGAAGTCGGAACTGCTAGGGTGGTAACGGGAATTCTAGCAAAACCCTAACCCTAGCCGCCTCCCGGCACGTCCGCAACATATATATCTATCAACTCACTAATGAAAGGAGACATCGACAATCACTCATATCCACTCTTGCACTCGCACACGATCTCTCATTCCCGATCTCCCCGCTCTTCCGTTCCGCCTCCACGCTTACAACTTTCTAGGGTTCCGATCGTCCGACTAGCCCCGCTAGCCCGAACGACCGTCGCCCCTTGATACGCCGTCACTGAGATTGATACTCATACTTACGACCTTTCACTCTGTTGATCTTCCGCTCTCCCCGCTCTTCCGTTACGCCTCCACGCTCTCAACACTCGAGGGTTCCGATCGTCCGACTAGTCCCGCTAGCTCCGACGCCCGTCGCCCCTTGATCCGTATTGCTCATTAGCTCTGCCTCCGACTACTGGTTCATCCCGATCATCCGGAGAACTCCCTTATTACTACCTTTTCTCTTTCTCTTCTCCATCGTTTAATTATTGTCATTACGTTACTTACGTTATTACTTATATCAATTCACTGACTTGAGCGTCGGAGGCCCTTCCATCGACACCCCCACCGGTGCTCTTCGGAGGGCTCTAACGTTACTTGTGGTCTCAGGTTGCTAGTGCCCGTCGATCCTGACGTGACTGACGTCACTTCCGTAATTGTCGGATTCACCCCCTACAGGTATGGATCGTATATATCCAAACTCATACTCGCGAACTAAATGGATAGTGAATTATTACTACGAAGCTATCCGTGGATATCAAATTCCCCTTAAACTCGCACTTATTAGGATTGGGTACTCGTGGATATTTGTTACCCACATGTAAATTGTCATCCCTATTTATGAGATCAAATTTAAATATAGCTCGACCGTATTAAATCAAATGCGATTGTCAAAATGGACACAAGCCGCCGCCGCCTCCTCTTCATTATTATTATTATTATTATTATTATTATTATTATTATTATTATTATTATTATTATTATTATTATTATTATTATTATTATTATTATTATTATTATTATTATTATTCTATCTGTTCCTGAAATGTATATTTATAGATTTTTTTATTTATATCCGAAATGTATATTAATTTTCTTTTTAAGTAAGTATACCCACATAATCCATTAAATAATATTTTATTATTCTTCATTTAGTATTACTGTAAGTTTCGCTTAATTTCACTCATAATTTCTTGTAGTGATCATTTTATTACTATAATAAAAATGTTATATTTATTTACCGTACAACACACTTAATTAATTTTTTAAAACTCCTATAATTCTCAAATAATTATGCATTTTCGAGAAAAATTGAGTATTACTCCACTGTGGATATTGCCATGAAATTACTTCCAACACCGTCAATCGTCATCCGGATTCCCGACAAAGACTTGTGTCCAAAATCTACATCTACAAGAAATTGGAGAAGAGAAATATAACACCAATTAAAAATATATATCTGAGAGATATTTTTTATTGGTAAAAAATTACGAACAATGAATTGTTTTTAAGTTGACATTCTAGATACAATAGATGTGTGTCAACCCCAAGATATTAAACAATGCAATTTGTGACAGGTTATTAACCATGGTTTTTTTATGAAACAATTTATGCTCTAATATTACCTCATTTGTTTTTTTCACATAATTCCATTACAAATAATATATTGAATAATATTTTCATATTCTTTTTATACTTATTTGATTCGATAATTATGAGTCTCACTTAATTTTCTTGTAAATTTAAAAAGACAAATTTTAATTTGAAATCAGTTTCACAATTAAATGGATTTCAAATTAAATGATAATTTTGTAATTTTAATAAAATTGATGATTTATTTGTAAACTATATTTTTTTTTCTTTTTATATCCTTTTTCTTTATTTTCTTATTTTTTATTTTTTTTTCTAAAATTGTGAAATTCGACTAATTATAAAATACTATTTAATATGCATATCAAATTAAAGATTACGATAAGGGCTTTAATCATATATTTTATGTAAATATTTAATTTGAAATGTAAAAGTTATATTTATTTAAAGATTAAAATTTAAAAAATTCTCTCTCTCTCTCTCTCTCTCTCTCTCTCTCATCTTCTTTTGAATATATCTGTTTTTAATTATTTATTTATTTTCATAATATCAAATTTTATTATTTTAAATTCTTCTTTAATTATTTTATTTTTTTCAATATTCAGCTCAAATATATTTAGTTAAAATTAATTTTTTTATTATATTTATAAATATGATAATTAAGTTGATATCGATTAATATATAAATATAGAAATATAAAGATATTTCGCGTGCATTGCACAAGTGCAAATGCTAGTTAACATAAAATAACTAATTTAAATAAATGATATATTATCATTACTAGAGTTCTAAAAGATATATAGTTGCTATCAACAGAAGACATGAAAGAAAAATATATAAATTTGGAATTTAAATTATTAAAAATATAAAATCTGAAGTTAAAAAAATCACATATGATTAGAGTATCTCCAACGGGGCTCATGAAGCGGGCGCGAGCTCGCTCGCGCGAGCCCCCTACCATTGTCGCGCCCTGCCGGTGCGAAGCGAACTCGCAATTGCGTGTCCGGTGCATGAGGGAGAGAGAAAGTGTATGTATCACACGTACCATTAAAAAAATATATTATTTATAATTGATTTTTTTTTATAAAAATCATGTCAAACTTAAGTTTTTAATTTTAATTTTAACTAAAATGTAGCTTCACTATTAATAGTGTACTATACAGTGGAGAGAAACCTATATATTTTTCAATGTGAGATTAAATATAAAATCAACTTTTTTTTTTTGGTCAGAAAAAGTGAATATATTAAATGGGTACCAGAGGTACCAAAGATCATAGGTCACAGATGACAAGCTACATCATAGACAAAACACACGAGCACCACACATTGAGGCTCACATCAAGCTCAATAATTTTAAATGCTTTATTCCAACTCCAAAGTCGAGTTTTAATCTCTTGAACCAAAGGATGAATCTCCCAAACCTTGCCTTCAAACCGACCTTCGTTCCTTCCTTTTCAGAGAAGCCAAATAGTGCACATCCACAATGCTTTAAGGAACAAACATCTCTTCTTCCCGCCGCCCAAATTGGAAAAAGAAAGGAAATGATGGATAATACCTTGAGGCCGGACCGTACTAATCCCGAGCCAAATCTGGATCTCATCCCAAACCATCCCCGCTTTGGGGCAAAGGAGAAACAAGTGATTTGCTGTCTCCAGATTTGCCACGCACGAACAGCGGAAACTCTCCTCGATACTCATCGGAATATTCCTCTTCAATAGTTCGTCACAAGTCGGAAGTCTATTTTGAAGAAGCCTCCAAGCAGTAACCTTAGACTTGTGAGTTGCTGGAACCTTCCACACCTTGTAAGTAACTTTTTTTGCAATGTTCGACATGGATCTATTGGCCGCGCTTTCCATCAGGATGTCATAAGCCGACTTCGTAGAGAAGACTCCGTGTGTAGTTGCCTTCCATTTCCAGCCGTCCGTCATTCCTGCATTCAGAGAGAAGGAAGAAATATTCGATAGCAGAATGTTTAGCTCCCCAAGGTCTCTCCCGAACAATTCCCTCTTCCACTTAAGATCCCATATCCATTTCCCGTCCTCCCATCTCCCATAATCCCGGATAACTGCTTTTTCATTAATGCTCAAGCGAAAAAGCCTCGGGCAAACAAACCGCAAAGGTTTATCGCCTACCCACCTATCCGACCAGAATTGAGTATTATGACCATTACCGACATCTCTAGACAGATTATCCCAAAACCACCCACCACTATGTTCCCCCCCCGTAATCACAATATTCGGCCACCATCCTCCTTTTCCGTTTCTAACTCCCGCACACATCATACCCTTCTCTCCCCACTCCAAGTCACCATGAATCGATCTCACAATTCTTGCCCACAGCAACTCCTTTCCCCCAAGATACCTCCAAATCCATTTCAACACCAACACCCTGTTGAAACTTTCTAAATTCCTAAAGCCCAAACCGCCGTCATCTTTTTTGGCACAAAGATCACTCCATTTCACCCACGAGATTGCTTTTGAGTCCCCATTCCCCCCCCCCCCCACAGAAACTTACCACAGATAGAATTGATCACCTTTGCTGTTGTCTTAGGAATGTACGAAAAGGACAATTGGTAGATAGGAATCGCCTGTAAAACCGCCTTCACCAAGGTAATTCGCCCTGCCAAGGATAGCTTTCGATTCTTCCATCCGATCACTTTCTTTTTAATTTTTTCCTCCAGGAATTTCCAGTCCACCACGCTTCTACAACAGGCCCCAACTTTAATTCCAAGGTATTTGAAGGGCCAGTTTCCAATCTTGCATTGAAGGATATCCGCCATCCTTGAAATACTTTCCTCCCCCATCCTATGACCCACCAAACTGCATTTATTGAAGTTAACAGCAAGACCGGAAAGGAACTGAAAAAACTTGAGAATTCTCTTCGCTACGATCACATTCTCTTCCTTCTCATTGAAGACCAAAATTGTATCGTCTGCATACTGGAGATGAGAGATTCTTACTTCCTCTTTACCAATCACGGCAGGATGGAGTAACTGCTGATTGACAGCACGTTCGATGAGAAGATGAAGGCCTTCAGCAGCTATAAGGAAGAGAAACGGAGACATCGGATCTCCTTGACGTAGTCCCCGTTCGAGGCAGAACTCTCCAGATGGAGAACCATTAATCAAGACATTTGCCGTTGCCGAAGACAAGCAACCTGTGATCCACCGCCTCCACAGGGGATCAAAATTCAGCTGCTCTAGCATGACGTCGATGAAATCCCACTCCACAGAATCATATGCTTTGGCGAAGTCGATTTTCATAAATACTCTACTGATGCCCCTTTTCTTCGCCTCAGCAATCATCTCATTCAGAATCACTACCCCGTCAAGAATGAACCTCCCTTTGATGAAAGCGCTTTGATTCTCACCGATGATTGAATCCATAACACCTTTCATCCTTTCAGTAAGAGTCTTGGCGATAACCTTGTACATACTGCTGATCAATGAGATTGGTCTATAGTCCAACAACGAACAAGCTTCTCCTTTTTTGGGAATGAGAACCATAAAAGACGTGTTGCACCCGCGAGGGATTTTTCCATTGGTATGGAATTCTCCCATCACCCTCAGAAGATCTTCCTTGATAATCTCCCAAGACTCTTTCCAAAAAGTGAGGTTGAATCCATCCGGACTTGGGCTTTTATTTCCTTCACACTTCCAAATTGCTGCTTTGATTTCTTCTTCCCCAAACGGTCGTACAAGCCATTGTCTTTCCTCCTCCGACAGTCTTCGGTTGACAAAATCAGGTGGAAAACCAGGTAACACTCTCCCTTTCTTCTTGAAGAAGGATGCGAAAGAATCTTTAACTCTACTTTTAATCGAGGTTGGATCTTCAATCCATTGGTCTCCGAACATAAGACCTGCAATTTCATTTTTCTTTCGTCGTCCCACAATAGCTCGATGGAAGAAAGAGGAATTGACATCTCCTTCCTTGATCCAGTTAACATTTGCCTTCTGTTTCAGCACGCTAATTTTGTTTTTGATGATAAGAAAGATCTGAGCTTTAATCTCGTTTCTCCTCATCACTTCAACTTCATCCAACCCAAAGGTATCATCGAGGACATCCAATTCCTGTAGTTCATCTTTCAGAGATTGTATTCTGTGATCAATGTTCCCGAAAGAAGATTTATTCCATTCCTTCAGCTTTAATTTGAGCCTCTTAAGTTTCTCCTTAAACACAAAGCAGCCCCAACCATTATCAGAACACCCCTCCCAAACTCTTTTCACAACCTGAAGAAATTCCGGGTGAGAAGTCCACGCGTTGAGAAAGCGGAAAGGTTTCGGTCCCCAGTCAATAGTCTTTGATGAAAGGAGGATTGGGCAGTGATCCGACACAGATCTCTGTAACCCCCGACCGAACGTTGACTCCCAGACTGACAACCAACAATCATTAACAAGGAAGCGGTCCAATTTGCTTTTGCATGCTCCGTTAGGTTGATACCACGTGAATTTCCTCCCCTGTAAGCTGATTTCGGACAAATCACACTCTCTAATGAAAGAGTCAAAAGCCCTCATGTCAGCACAACCAAAATCCGCCCCCCTACCGCATCTTTCATTCGGCTGTCTCACAGAATTAAAATCACCAAGAACACAAACACTGACATCCACATTTTGGTTCACAACAGAACTAATCATATCCCATAAAATCATTTTCTCCTGACCAACCAAAGGAGCATAAACATTTATGAAACAACATCGATTATTACCTTGTTTCCAGATTCCATTGACAATAACAGCACCTCTGGTATCCCATTTGCTAGTTGCCACAAAGACCTCTTTATTCCATGCACTAAGAATGCCACCTGATCTTCCTTCTGAATTTCTGACAGCAATTTCGTAGTTATCTGTTCCCCACCATGCGTTGCATATGTTCTCGGGGAAAGTTTCCATCTTAGTTTCTTGAAGACAAATCATATCAATTCTGTGAAGCTTGATCAAATCTCCCACTGCTCTCTACTTCACCTTACTCCCCAGACCTCTGATATTGTATGATATCAGATTCATAATTCCCTTTTATCGTCTCATAGACCGTTGATTGCTTCTATCTTCTCACTTTGATACCCTATCTGATGTGCAATCTCTTCCTCATTGAGGTTGCTAGTAAAACCCAATTTTTTTGCAAAATCCCAAATCTCCATTCCTTCATTTTCGCATAGACTCGCCCTTCCCCCTTTAAGATTAGGTGAATTTCTATCGACGATCTCTTTTCCATTTCTGTCGAAACTTTTTGTTGAATCAATCTCTGCTATAAACTCTCCCCATTTTTTTCTTTCGTCTTTCTTATAAAACCTTTTCTGATTTTGTTTATTATGATTGCAAGACATAAAGTTGTTCTTGCTTCTGCTGCTTCTCATATTTCTACTCCTCCGATTTTTACTCTGATTGTCTTGAAGGCCTCGACCCAAAGATGAGTATTCCTCAGACCCACTCCCAACGCTGGCCTCACCTGCCGTTGATTTCTCCACCTGTCGATCTTTATCATCTTCGCAGCAACGACCCACCTCTACTTCATCCAGTTTACCTTCTGTGGGTGTAAGAATCGGTGCTCCCAATAGCCCTATATGCGGTATCTCTGGAGATGATCGAAGAAGAGACGAAGCAGAAGTGTCTAAAACTGCTTCTTCGATAGTATTTTCACCACCAATATCTAATATATTGTTCCCTCTTTTCTGTTTAGTCGAATCAGTGGCAGAAAAAGCAGGACACCTATTTGGAGATTGGGACCCATTTGCACTGTCATCCACCCCATCTTGTAGGCTTTGTCCGAAAGTGGAATTATTAGTGGAATTAGTGGGCTCAATCCTTTTAGGCCCACTTGAAGAAATAGTCAGCCCTACTTCACTTTCAGAAAGCAACCGCCCAGCACCACGTAAATCTTTAGAGAATCTCTCAGCGCCGCGTAAATCTTTAGGAAATCTCTCAGCAGCCATCTCCTGTTTGTCTTTTTCGATTATTGGAACGCATGCGTGAGATTGTGGAGAAGTCAAAGCTTCTCGCTCCTGTGTTACTGTAACGTCGGCCTCCTTGTCCGGCTTCTCGTCATCGCTTCCGATCAGAGCATCCGCCGGTGCCATGCCACTTTCTTCCCACGTCCAGTCGGTCTCTGATTCCGACGTCTCTCTATCATCGACCCGTTCCGGTTTTGAGATAAGATTTTCAGTACACTCATCAATACGAATCAGAAAACTCGCACCATCGATTCTGCAGCTATAAAGTCCGTTAATCGACTTCAAACCAGTAGAGACTTGTACTAACGCGACGTCTAATCTTACTCTATCTTTAGTCTCTTCTTGAATCTTAAGAACCAAGCCAAATTTTGAGCAAACCGTATCGAAGAATCTGGGGCTCCATGCATGAAGGGGTACTCCGCTCCACCTTGTCCACACCATTCTATGTAGATTAACATCCACAAAATTCCACGGTCGCGTCCACTGAAACCAGAACGAGCTCCATTCATCCAACTCTTTCAGGGTCTCCTCAGTTGATGTGTCGCTGCAACTGTGAAGAAGAACTAGGTTCCCTCCCATCGTTCTCAATTTCATCTTGCCGGCGCATTCGGCGTTAATTTCATCTTCAATTTCTTCCCACAAGAAATCATTTTTGATATAAGCTGAAAAGGCTCCATGAAGCCATTCCTTTTCCTGATTCGTCGTTTGATACTGTATGTCTTCGCCGGCTATCAGATTGTGGTCTTTTCTTCCCGTTAAGATCTCTTTAAACGATGTCCCCGCCTTCCTCTTGGAATCCGTTATGACCAACTTCTTCTGTTCCTTCCACTGCTCCTCTTTTTGTTTTCCGAAATCAAATGACGTTTTTGTAAACTTTGGCTTCCTAACAAATCTTGGTTTGAAAACTCTAACCTTGTAACTCCCAATCCAAAGCTTGTTGAGTTCCTCTAGCAAAGCTTCCTGGTCGACCACCTTTTCGAATCTCACAAAGCCAAATTGTTTACCTTTAACGTCTCTTTTCCTTGGGCAAAAAAGATCCACCGGCTTGAGAACTGTCCCAAACTTCCTTCGAAGGAAGTCGATGCTACAATGTTCAGGAATGTTATTGAAAAAGAAAGTGGTCAAATTTTCAGTAACATCCTTCTTACTCCCTCTTCCATTAGAACCATTGTGATGACACCCTGGTTTAGCATCTCTGCTCACATAAAGATGGTTTGGTTTCCTAGGGTTTGGGTAATTTTGATGCCTCGCCGGAAAGCTCTCGGAAAAGGGACGACCTACCCCTCGCTTCCTCACCTCTCTCCACTCACCCATTTTTCACCATTTTATTTTGTGGGTTGTGAGTATTTTATTTTTAGGTTATTTGCGTGTAAATACAGGAACTTTCAGCCGTTTTCTGATTTTTCCCGCAAACCTTTTTAAAAAATAATTCAAAAACACGAACTTAGTGCTGAATCGGCTTATTATCAAAACGACACAACTTTTACTTCTTCTAAACGCTGTTGTTTTAAATGAATAATGCAAGTGCGATCATTTCAATTCTATGGAAAACAACATCATTTTTAGTTAGGATACAATATCGTTTTGTCCTTAGTCCATAGTGTTGACACGCGTGCGCCGTGTAGACGATAATATGCTATGTGGAAGTCAGGTTGGTTTTGCTTTGATCGGAATTGTTACTCGTGGGAAAAATCAGACGAACACTAAGTTCGTGTTGTTGGATTAAAAAAATATCGCCAAAAAAATAATCAGCAAACGCTGATGTAGCTTCTTTTTTATATTGCACTTCACATTGTAGAGAAACATACATTTTTCGATGTGAGATTCAATACAAAATCAACTTAATGTGTCTTCCAAATAGTATTAATTCTAAATTTTCAATTCTTTTTTTAATTATTATTATTTTATTATCATTTATTGTTAACATTCAATATATATTTTAATCTACAAATGTAGGATTTATTTTCTAATAAATTCCTAATATTTGTTTTATTTCATACAAAATGATAAAAGGATTGGCATATACGTGCGATTTTACTAGCACTAATATGATGATTACCGTAACATTGACATTTCAACCCAAGACGTAAAATCGGAAGCTAGCATTCAAATTTTAAATCTATAAAAATCCTTTAATCATGAGAAAATATTTAAAATGACTCTACTTGAAGTTCGGATGAGATCCTTTGTCTCACAGTTTACTGTGTAATACTGTGTCGCACTTTTATTTTGTCTATTTTATATCCGTCACATTATAAGTGGCTCAAAACTTTTCGATACAAGAATTAAAGAGAAAGTGTAAATGAGTTGAAAGTGGTAGGGCCTACACCTTTTCTAAGGGTTAAAATTTTTCATTTATGGAAATATGTCACTTATAATGGATAGCCCAAAATATAATACAAACCACTTTTAGTGGGACGGAGGGAGTAGTTATTTGTTATAAAAATAAAAAATATTATTATATAATAAACTTTAATTAATATTTATCATTAAAAATTAAAAATTAGAAAAAAATTATGTGTCCTAATTTTGAATTAATTTAACCCAAAAAATCAATTATTAATTCAAATAATTATAAACCCTAAATAAGTTAACCTTAATTAATTATTTTAAAATTATATTAAAATATTAAAAAATAATTAAAATTTAACAAATTAAGAATAAGATACAATAGATTTAGTAAATTAAACCAGGGGGCTTAGCCCACTGGCCACCGGGTCCTCACTTAAGTGAAGTGACCCGGGTTCGATCCCTCTTGGGAACGAATTGGTGATTGGAGATATAAGGTGGAGTTTGGTGAATGGAGAGATAAGGTGGTTCTTGGAGTGGATGGGGAACTAACTACTAACATCTAACATGACTTTGCCCGATCAAAAAAAAAAAATAGATTTAGTAAATTATGGGACTGAGAATCGCATTCTTCGAAGTCACCCAAATTAAATATTGCGTGTGGGACTATGATTAAAAGTCACCGCATTATTCATTTCAGATGAGGTAAAAACAAATACTACTGGTAAGTAAAAATAACGAAATAATAATTAAAATAGTATAAAATAAAATAAAAGCGTGTAACCAAAGGAAGCGTACATTTATATAAAACTGAAACCGCGTTGAAATCGCATGTGACCAAACACCCAGATTCGCCAATAAAGAATTAAGATTGAAAATAATTTTTAAATCCCATGATTTGACAAACGCAGCATGCATTGAAGGGTTGTACACTGGTTCTTTGGAAGTTATACCTTCTTCCGACATAAATTGTAGGTGGTGGCTATGGAGACCTGGGTCCGTGCATCGCGGCTTCATATAAGCCCATTTCATTGGGGGAAAAAAAATACTCCCTCCGTCCACGAATTAAAGCCCCATTTGAGGGTGGGCACGGAGACTAAGAAAGCTAAAAAAGGTGTTGTGGAGGAAATATAAGGGTAGTTGACTAAAGTGATAAAGTAGTTGACTAAAGTGTTAAAGGTATTGTGTGGTGGGTCCACTAGTGATAAAGTGTAATAAATATAGAATATAAAAATGATAAAGTTGTTGTAAGGTGGGTCCATTAGTGGCAAATGGTAGTAAATATAGGAAAAGGAGAAAAGTAAAAAGGTACAAAAAGCACAATATGGCTTTAATTGGTGGACAAAAATTTAAGTGCAAGTAGGGCTTTAATTCGTGGACGGAGGGAGTACTATAATAAAATTGATTGCAGGAAAATTTTACCCTTTTTTAACTAAGAGATGCATAAATCATGGCATTATAATTTATCTATGCTGCTTTAAATGAATTTGTGGAACCATATTCTACACGTAGCGCAGGATTCTAAGTTTGCTTGTGATCATAAATAGGGGTGTAATCGAACCGAGCCGAACCGAATAGTGATGTGCTCAAGTTTGGTTTGTTTAGTATCGAATCGAATCCCGAACTTTACTTACCGAATACTTTGAGGCTCGCGAGCGGCTCACGAGCCTAATCGAGCCTATACAAACTTTCTAAATTTATATATATATTCAAAATATTGATTATTTTATTTTAAAAATAAATTATTTTATTCAAAATAATAAATATATTAATTATTTTCTTATAACAAACAAAATTAATTAGAGATTTAATACAATTATTATTAATTTTAATGGATAAATATAAGTTGTGTCTACTAATAATTTATATTTTTCAAACTGAATCACTTGACGAACATGTTCACGAGCTAACGAGCCGAATACTACTAAGCTCAAGTTTGGTTTGTTTATTTTACAAGCTTCTCTAAATGAACTTGAACGAGCTTTTTTCGAGCCGAGCTCCGAATAGTTCGCGAGCGGCTTGGTTTGTTTACAGCCCTAATCATAAAGTCAGAGGAAATTCTTATATTTCACAATTCGAACTTTTTTCCAATAATTTTATATTTTTCGTTTTTCCAATCATATCACAAAATTCAACTTTATGCATTATGAAAAAATCAAATGACACAAAGGGTATGAGGTGAAAATATATACTCCCTCCGTCCCAAACGAAGTGTCATATTTCTTTTCGGCACGGAGATTAAGAAATGTGTATAAAGTAGATAAAGTGGGTTGATGGAAATTATTTAAATATTAAGTATAGAGAGAGTGTATTGCCAAAAAAGAAAACAGGACATTTCGTTTGGGACAACCCAAAAAGAAAAACAGGACATTTCGTTTGTGACGGAGAGAGTACTATATAGCATTATAGCATATATAGCGTAAATTTTCAAATCAGATGCGATGTGTCATGTAGATTTTTTTTATGATCGAATTTAGATTGTGACATTGTTGAATAAATAAATATCAAAATATTAAAAAATAAAAAGTGTGACGTGTTTTTTTAAAAACCAATAAAAAGTGTGACGTTGTTGTAACAAAATATTGATATTTTTTCAAAATCTAATTAATTCAATTGTTTTCTACCGATGGGTTTCTTTAATTTGTTCATTTTCTCTCTATTAGACCATTCATGTATTTCATTTATGTTGATACAAATTAATGTGCATAAAATTGTAAATGAAAATGCAGTGTAGTTGTTCTTTCCACCGTCAACAATTATTTGTGTGAGAATGATTTCAAAATCTTTTTGAGCTCAGGAAATATCCACTATTCAATAATTTTGTCTTGGATGTATATGTTCTTTTCCTGTGCAATTATAACGTTTGGAGTTCCATCATTACAAGTAGGGTACTATATATCAAACAAACAAAACACACACACACGTGAATTGGTTACGCTGAAAATCACAATTTAAAATGAGAATTTAGAAAAATGCAGCATTGGCGTATAAAATTACTGCATTCGCTATATAATTAATTATATTTTAAAAAAATAAAAAAAATAAAAATTTCGCTCCCTCTAAAATTTAAACTCAGATGGTGCATCCATCCATCAAAATGATACATTCACCGTTGATATTCATAATTCAAGGATTGAGGATGGTTCTCCGTACTCATTTTAAAACTTGGTTCTCATTTGAACCTCTCTCTGCACACACGTAGGGGTGGACCGGTACGGTATGCCAAAAAATTTCCGTCATACCATATACCATACCGTAAATTGCGGTATGAGAATTTTCATACGGTTGTCGTACCGTACTTTTCGGTATACCGAAGATCGGCATACCGCAAAGTTTGGTATGAACTTTTCTCATGTCGATGTCGTACCGATAGTGCGGTATATCATACCGAAAGTCGGCATATCATACCTTATGGTATACCGAAATTATTGATATATCGTTTCATGCCTTACCATATATTTGTACATATCGAATATGAATAGCAAATAAAATTTGAAAGATATACGAGTAACCCTTGGAATATATATGCAATTATTTTTACGAATATAAATCGAATCCAATAATATTCGCTTCAATTCAATTTGTTTACTTTACATCCCTAAAATTAACTTAGTCTAGAATTATAGTTATAGTCTACATATATATAATATAACTATATAGCTCACACTTATATAGTTATATATTATAATTGACTATATATTGATATTCTAGTTTCATCAATAACCTGGTATACTAGATCTTGTAATTATTGTTGAGTTTTATATTTACTCAATTTATTTACTTTTCAAAATTTATGTATATGACTTATTATTATCTACTATTAGTTAATATTTTATATAACATGGATGTAACTTATCTAGAGATATAGTTATTCTAGAATTAGAATTAGGCCCAGTTTGATAGGAGTTATTGGGTGAGTTAATTAGTATTTCTACATAAATTCCATAGTTTGATAGGAGTGATAAATAATACCTTAGGCCCGCATAAAACTTCAAGCCCGCATCAAATCTACTGTTCTCCTTAGAAACTACAACTCACGCCCACCCCCAGTTATGTTTTCACGCTTCTACAGTAATGTTGATTATTTTTCACGATTACAAATTTACCCTTTGAATTCAACTTGAAATCCTTGCTTCCTGGTAAAACTTGTCGTATGATTTGGGCGAAAGTGATTCCTAGCGAATTTGGATAAGGCTGGAGGCAGGGGTGGTAGGGCAGCGCGCGGGGGAAGGGGTGGGCGCCGTGGGAGATTTTTGTTCTCCAGAGATCACCGCCTTCCTAACGAGCAGCGCCGCCGCAGCCCGCCACTTCGGATATCACCGCCCACCTTCATCTCCCTCGCCTCTCTGCTCTCTATTCTTGCTCGACGACCATCGATGAAAGACGTCGATACTACCGCCTCCGCTGAATTCGCCAGCCTGTAGCCCTCATCTCTTCTCTCTCTCTCTAGTCTCTAGCTTCCACGGCCGGTGGGGATTGTGAATTTGGTTTGTGTGAATTGGTTTTGTGAATTGAATTTGGTTTCGCGAAATTGATTTGGTGAATTAGTTTCGTGAATTTGGTTTCTGGGGATTGTGAATTTGGTTTGTGTGAATTGGTTTTGTGAAATTGGTTTCTGAATCAAAATCGGAGGGTCCGGAGTTTCCAAGGAGGAGGAAGAGGCATTGTTGCTGTGATTTTCTAACAAGGTGGAACTTACATGAAATGGTCCGCTCAGAATCCCACGGCCAAAAGTCGCCGCCGCTGCCGCCGAGTCCGGAGTTTCCAAGGAAGAGAAAGAGGCGGAGGCGCCTTTGAAAATGGTCAGGTAGGGGGCGACGACGCTGTGGTTGGGGAGGCAGGGGGTGGCGGGGCGGTGCGCAGGTGGTGGGTAAGGTTGCTATCTCACGCAGAAATCGAGCCTAAACTCTAGATCTTTGTTGGGAAAGGATGGGCGACGACGACGCTGTGGTTGTGGAGGAACGCCGGCACTGGGGCCCGGGGGAGGCTGGAGGCAGGGGCGGCGCGGTGTGCAGGTGGGTCGGGGGAAGAAGGAGATTGGAATTGTTGGAGATAAGGACTGCCGAATTCTAGATTTTTCCTTTTAAAAAATAAAATAAATTTAACAATTAATTTAATATGAGGTTAAAATAGTAACTTTTTACCTTTGCTTATTTAATCTAAATTTTAATCTTGATCTATCAAACAACTAATTCAAGTTATCTAGATTTTAATCTTGATCTATCAAACACTAAACTACATTACTAATTTCACACAATCCATATTATTTTAACTAGATTTTATTTATCACTCTTTATCCTTAGTTTCAATATTAAGTTACTTAGTTTTTCCTTCTCTTTTCAAGTTTTGTGCCTTTAGTCTGCGTTTTTGTGCTTTCAATGGATGTTTTTTCCTTTTCTTTTTTAATAAATCTCAATTTAATAATTTATCACTCTTTATCTCAAATAGCTATCCAACTGGCCCTTATAGTATATAGACATATAAATATAGATATATATGTAGCTCATACTCGTATAGTTATATAATATACTTGTATACTTTTCAAAGTCCTTTAGTTAAATTAACATGATGCAATTTATTTTATATTTATTCAATTTATTTACATATTTTTAATTATTAATAAATATATATTTTATAAGTTGTCATTAATTTTTTAGTAATTATGAAAAAAATATTTTTACTAACTTACCACTAATTAAATATATATATATATATATATATATAATTCATTCTGACTGTATACTGGTTTTTTTGGTATATACTACCGGTATATACCGATTTTTCGGCAAATACCGCGGTATCGGTATACCGCAGTATAAGGAAAATTGATACTGTTGTCGTACCAAAAATTTTCGTACGGTATTGAAAATTTTCGGTACGGTACAATACCGTACGAAAATTTACGGTATATCAAAATTTTGGTATTTTTTCGGTACGGTAAGTGCGGTATACCGAATTTTCAGTATTTTGCTCCACCCCTACACACATGCGCACGAGCGAGGTGGCATTATGTTTTTATGACAAAAATAGGAATTGGACTCGATATCTAAGTACGTTAAATTTACATTTCAAACTATGAGGTTAAGTTATACATAAAGCATCCATAGTGGGGGGACTCGCGTTGATATTCATGATTCAAGGATTGAGGATAGTTCTCCGTACTCATTTTAAAACTTGGTTCTCATTTGAACCTCCCTCCACACACACACACACACACGCACGTGGTGACATTATGGTTTTATGACAAAACTAGGAATTGGACTCTTCATCTATCGTACGTTAAATTTACATTTCAAACTATGAGGTTAAGTTATACATAAAACATCCATAGTAGGGGGCTCGAGAGTCGGTGCGCATTGGGCTCGGCCGAGCCCCCCACCAATACCACGCCCCCAAAGCCCACGCTTGACTTCATCCTCCGCGTTCGGTTCAAACTCCCTTTCGGTTGGGTGCGTGCAATGCACAGCCCAATCACAATATTTCATAGATTAAAAGAAAAAAAAATGTCAATAACTATTGATTTTTTTTATTTTTTTAATTGAAGAAAGGTAACGACTCTCTTGCATTTTTTATATCCTTTTTACTTCTCATTCAATTTCATACAATATTCTTCTTCATCTTCCTCTTCTTCCTTTCTATTTGATTTTATCTTTTTTTCATTTAAATTGTGTTAGAAAAAATGGATGATAATTAGGGAAATTGGTGGAATAACCACCCCAAAATCCCTCTATGGGAAATCCAAGTTCGTCCGACAGAGCATTCTCCCCATTCTCTTAAGAATTAAACGCCGCTCCAACGACAGGTTTTAAAGGAATTAATTTGAACGCCAACTTTGCAGCGGCGGCGAAGCCCGAGGTGGAGGAGATAGCGGCCATGTCGGCGACCACCAAACAAAGAGGTGGCTACACTCCGGCCGAGACGACGATCGTCTGCAGTTTTTATGCGGAGCCGACCAAAAGGGTGATGTATATTGGGGCTCCATCGTCACCAAATACAACGCGCAACGGCCCCAAGGCACCATTCCACGCGACGTGAAATAAATCAAGTCGCACTTCCAATGTGTCCAAAAGGACGTGAAGGTTTGGGAGGCAATCTACGACAAGTGCCGAGCGAATTGGACCTCCGACATTTAGTGATGAGCAAGAATTGTACGCATCCGAGCATGATGGTGTGTTCAAGTATCCACATGCTTGGAATGTGCTCCACGAAAGTCAAAAATTTGCATCTATTGGCGATGATGTCCACTCCACCAAATGTTCAAAGAGCTCTAATGGTCACTACACGACGATTTCTAGGGAGCCAAGCATCTCAACGAGGCCCTAAGTCAAAAGGAGTCGAAGAAAGACAAAGGCAAGAAGAAGGCAGAGTCGTCCGTCGAGCAGAAGCAAGCTATCGAGGCGATAGAAAACATGGAGAAAGTCATGTGTATTTTCTCCCAAACTCAACAGGACCTCGCTAATGGCATCATCATGGGTAAGGACACCTCACAAATGAATCCCGACGATTTGGCCGAGTTGCACTTGAAGCAGGTTGAGGACGTCAGACATCGCAATGGAATAATTTAGATTTTTATTGTTAGTTTACATTAATTTAGGATTTTAATTTTATGTTAATATAATTTTAATATTCAACCAATGTAATGGTAAATTTTTATTTTAATGAAATTTATGTTGCTAAATTTAATATTAAATTTAATTAAAAATAACATTGAAAATAAAAAATAAAATAAAAAGAAAATTTTAAAAGTCCGGGTGAAGGCTCCCCCACTATGAGAAAGGAGCTCTTAAATTATTATAACCATTTTTAAGAGCCCATATGGATTCTTCACTACAAATGCTCTAAGAAGGTCGAAGATCGAATATTTAAATATATATGTCATGTCATCATTTTTTTAGCTCTATATACCGTTAATGTTTTGTTTTAATAAATGTATAAACAAATTATATATGCAATTTCATTACCGGACAATTTTTTCAATGCCTAAAAATTAAGTTGGATTTGACGTGAAAATACATGCGTAAAAATGAATTTTTATTAATATTACCTAAGCTCAATTTTAATTTTTCTTAAAAACACAAAAAAGGGCATGCAGACTATCATTTTGGAGTTACGTGACAAATAAATATATAGTATGTGATTTTTACGCATATTTCCACGTCAAATCGACATTAAATTCGCGACGATTTTACTCTGTTTTCAATACTGAAAATTGAAATATTTGTCCATGATTTTAATTGGTCGCAATTGATAGTTTATGATAGAATTAAAAACTTACAATAATTCAATATATACTCGACTACATGACCTATTAAGAATTGTCTAAGTTGTGTGCGTGTATTGGTTTAGCGATAGGTGATTAATTCTCAAAGTCGGATGTCATGAATTCGAGTTTATCGTTGTGCGGTTTTTAAATTTTTGAATTTAATATGATTAATTTATGTGAAGAAAACACAAATCACTCAATCCACGAACAAGCAAAACAACAAGAATACTAAAGAAATCAATAAGAAATTCAAAGGAGATTTACGTGGTTCGAATCTAAAGATCCTACATGCATCCACGGAAGGGTGAACTCTTGATGTCTATTGATGAAATCACAGCAATCACAGCTGCAAAACAATCTCTCAAAACGCGATGAGAATCACTCTAAAATCACTCGCAAACTTTCTCTTCTTCAACCAGCAAAACTCTAACCTATCTGAGCTGAGAAGTAACTAATAAGAGATACAAAATGTAAAGTGTAAAAGGTTGTAAGCTAATCTAACTGCAGCTCTTGATTTGAACCGTAGAAGGTTGGCTAGCAGATCCAACGGCCTGAGCAGAACAGCTCCCATGTCATCACTTTCAACAGATATGCATATTTTGCACTTCACTCCTCCAGCTTCTCTTATTTGCTAAACAGTCCATGCTGCATGAATTGCATGACCTTTTTCACAGCCAAATAACTAACAATTAATAATAAAAAAAAATTGCCTAAGTTTGAGTGATGAATTAAGCTTGACAGAGTACATGCAAGTTTATCGTCTCGTGATAAATATCAACCAAGGGCTGTAATAATCATCTACATGTATATATATTTAAAAGAATTGTAGTTTAGTATAATCTCATCAAGGATGGGGCCTCATCAAGACAAGAACCCTTTAACAGTTGAATTTATGATTTGGCGACAAGGGCCCCTACCCATTCGTATCTAAAACTATACTAAGATTTATATATATACTTCGCTAAAACTAAATATATAGTGACAATATTCATTGAGCTTTTGGTTTATGATATATTGGATAAATGCATGTTTATTCAAACTTAATTTGATTGACAATCGAGCTTGTATAAGAATATATATATAGGGTTGGGTTCTACAAGTAAAGGAGAAACATTGAACATGTCAATATTAATGCGGTTGAACATATATATATATATTAATAATTTTATTGAACGTTTGGGGTTTTTGGGGTTCGAAACCTGGATACGTTCAACACAATTACCGATACGTTCATAACAAATTTGAATGTGAAATTTAATCTTAATTATTGACCATTCGATGGATCATGATCAATGGCTGAGATTGTTTCTCCTTAATTTCTTTGCAAACATTTATTTTCCAATCGAACTTCCTCCTATATATATATATATATATATATATATATATATATATAGGGTGTGGTTCTAGAGAGAACTACATTATTTGTGAGAACGGGAGAACCATCAAATCTAATGCATCCACTGTAAAAATTAATGCATTCGCTGTTAAAATTAATGCACTAAAAAAATTTAAAAAAAATGCTCCCTTCAGGATTCGAACCCAGGATCTGCATTCATCCAACAAGATGATGCATCCACCGTAGATCTTGATGATCGAATGGCTGAAAATGGTTCTCCGGTCTTCTTTTATTTATGGTTCTTTCTTGAACCTCTCCCTATATATATATATATATATATATATAGGGGTGGTCTAAAATAAAAACACATCTTATCATATAAAATAGGAACTATTTTCAGCCCTTAGATCATCAAGATCTACGGTTGATTTATCACATTGTTGGATGAATTAATGAGTTCGAATCTCATAGGTAGCAAAAAATTTATTTTTCGCAATTCATACCTTTATACAACAAATTCATACGTGTTCTGCATAAAATTTATACATATTTGCTGGTTCACATTTTTTATTTTAAGAGTTGTTTTTACCGTAGCCCTGGTTCTAGTGAGAACTACAATTTTTGTAAGAACTTGAGAACCATTAAAATTACTGCATCCACTATAGAAATTAATGCATTCGCTGCTAAATTTACTGCACCCGAAAAAAATTAAAAAGTTTGCTCTCTTTAGGATTCGAACCCAGGCCTTACATTCATCCACCGTAGACCTTAATGATCAAAAGGTTGAAAATGGTTCTCCGTTCTTATTTTATTTAGTGGTTCTTATTTGAACCTCTCCCTATATATATATATATATATATATATATATATATATATATATATAGTTAGGTTATATGGAGAAATTAATTTTTTTTTCTGAAAGTTAGGAACGCTGAACATGTCAATAGTTTTATAAGAACATAACAATAATTTTATTGAAATATTTGGGGACGTTTGGGGATCAAATCCTAGAGTGCGAAATTTTAACAAATACATTTTTTCAACAAATACGTCCATTCATAAAAAAAATATAACATGTTAATTACAATTATTGATATGTTCATCAAAATCTGGACACGAGATTTATTCTTAATTCTGGACCGTTTGATTGATGATGATCAATGGATGAGATTGTTTCTCGCTTCTTTAAATATTTGTCAATAAGAAATAAGAACTAGGAAAATGTATAAATTTTATATAGAACACGTATGAATTTGCAGTATAAAGGTATGAATTGCGAAAAATAAATTTTTGCTACCTTTGGGATTCGAACTCAAGACCATGAATTCATCCAACATGATGATGAATCAATCGTAGATTATAATGATCTAAGGGCTGAAAATGATTCTTATTTTATATCTTAAGAAGTGTACTTATTTTAGCCCCTATATATATATATATATATATATATATATATATATATATATATATAGGGGAGGGCTACAGTAAAAACACTTCTTAAAATATAAATATAAACGTTTTTTAATGTACGAATTTTATCCAACAGGGTTACGAATTCATCCAACATGATTACGAATGTGTTAATAGGCAAAAATGCCCTTTTTCTTATAAACACTTGTAAAAATGCCCTTTTTCATAAGTGAAAAAGGGCATTTTTACAAGTGTTTATAAGAAAAGGGCATTTTTGCAAATGCCTCGTTACGAATTATGAAAAATAAATTTTTGCTACCTTTGGGATTCGAACCCAGGACCACGAATTCATCCAAAAGGGTTACGAATCAACCGTAGATCTTGATGATCTAAGGGCTAAAAATCATTTATATTTTATACACTTAACAGTGTTTTTATTCTAGCCCTCCCCTATATATATATATATATATATATATATATATATATATATATATAGAATGGTTCAACAAAGAATGCTAAATATTTAGAGAATAGAGAAATCGTAAAACAAAAACGAACAGATCTATAATTTTGATGAACAAATCAATATACCGCATGAACAAAAATTTGTCCCGGGTTCGAATCCTGCTGGTGGCGAATTTTTCTCTATTTTTACTAAATACGTCTGTTCATTACTTATGTTGATATGTTCGTAAAATATATAGATTTGTTCATGATGAATAAAAAGATAATTCTCTGTTGAACTCAACCCTATATATAGATCTATATAGGGGTGGGCTAGAATAAAAATACTCTTAAGTGTATAAAATATAAATGTTTCTTAATGTACGAATTTTATGTAGAACACGTATGAATTTATCCAACAGAGTTACGAATTGCGAAAAATAAATTTTTGTTACCTTTGGGATTCGAACCCTGGACCACGAATTCATCCAACAGGGTTACGAATCAACCGTAGATCTTGATGATCTAAGGGCTGAAAATCATTTATATTTTATACACTCAAGAGTATTTTTATTCTAGCTCTCCCCTACATATATACATATATATATATATATATATATATATATATATATATATATATATATATATATATAAAGAGAGAGAGAGAGAGAGAGGGTTCGGTTGAGAATGTTAATGTTTTGAAAATTGATAATAAGTGCGAATAAATCAATTATTTTTATCAATAAATCAATGTAACACATGAATAGTCATTTTCGTTTGGGTTCGAATCCTATAAAAGGCGAGATGTTCACCATATTAATTCGATACAGCTATTCATGAGTTATATTGATTTATTCGTAGATTTTATTGATTTATTCGTTATACGTTAAGTATAGTTACTTTGTGGGCATATTTGTTCGGTAGGAAAATAATGTTAATTGGGAATGTTATTCTTGAAAAATTTCATGGAATATGAATCCTAATAGATTCTCTGTCCTGTGTTTGGGAAAAAAAAACTAGATTGTTGAGTGTATTAGAAATAGTGAAAAAATGTTATAATTAATTAGTATTGAAAGTGATGAAAATGTGAAAGGTAAGAGTAAATGAGGTATTATTAGTGGTGGAGTAATGTCCTAAAATAGAAAAGAAAGTAATTGAGGGACAATCAAAAAAAGAAAGTTAGAAAGTTATTTGGGGAGCGGATAAAGTATTCTTTTTTTAAGTAACAACAATATACATTATTAAGGTTAAATATATATAATTCATAATTCTAAAATTAAATTCAGATTTACTTCTAATAATAATAATACTTCCTTCATCCCAACGAAATTGAGTCGTATTCCTTTTGTGGGCGGCCCAACGAAGTTGAGTCGTTTTCCTTTTTAGAAAAAAATAGAGAAATTAAGACCTTAATCAAAGCTACTAAATTACACCCTTATTTTTTCTTAAACGCATTTTCACTCTCTTTCTTAAACTCATTATTCTCTCTTCCACATACACACACACACACTCTTTCACGCATGGCCGCACACTCTCTCCCTCTCAACTCCTATGTTGTCGCCGCCTCGACGGCGGTGCCTTCAACTACTGCTGGCACCCCCTAACTCCCTCTACATCTTTCTCCATCTAAATCTCTCTGATTTTGGCCGCAACACCCACTCCAAGGGCTGCAGACTCGCCACCTCCTTTCTTTGTTTTCCAGCAAGTCGCAGATTTAGGGCTTCGAACTACAGCCGCCTATTCCTTCTTTTTCTGGCGACATCCTCGATGCCCTAACACCATAGCTATCATTTATAGACCCCTCACCCTGCTGCCTCACTTTCTTCATTCCAAATCGACCCCTAAAAGTGAAATCCCTAAAAACTTTTCTTCATCTTTCTCGTGGACACGGTCGTCGCGACTAAGGGAAAAGCCAGGCTGGAGGGCAGCGCCAATGAGGATTCGGCGGAAATATGGGGTGGTGATTTTTCTCAAATTTTCTTCATCTTTTTCTTGGTTTTTCTCAATTTGGGATTTCCTGGATTTGGGGTTTCGAAGGTTTTCGGATGTCGGCACTGCCGTCCGTCGCTCGCCCTACCAACGGTTGCTTGACAGAGGCGAGAAGAAGACTGGTGACGATGCTAACTTCAAGATTTGGGTGGGGGGAGGGAGGAAGACCGACAGCGACGCTAAGGTCGCTGAGATTTGGAGGGGCGGGGGAGGAAGACGGTTTGGGGGTATCTTTTAATTATTTCTAAATTAAAAATAAAAACTTAAATTAATTAATTTAAATTTTAAATTTAAAAATAATTTAAAATAACTAATTATATAGATAATTACTTAATCACAAATTTACAAACATATTTAAATAATTAAACAATAGCTCCTTAAATTTCGTGCTCAAAAGAAACGCCTCAACTTCAACGAAACGGAGGGAGTAATAATAATAATAATAATAATAATAATAATAATAATAATAATAATAATAATAATAATAAAGTGTGATTCATAGATTTAAAAATTGGTTGTGTAGACCATTCAACTAATTAAAATACGCACACAAATGCACAAATCTTTAAAAGATGAAGGGCCCATACTCAAGAAAGTAAAAAAGAAAACTATTATTGAGGATTTAGGCATGTAGAAGAAAGTTCCGATATATACCTTTGGAAAACATGATGGCGAAAAAATGATTAACAACTACGTACAAATATAATTCTACCTTTTAGTAATCTAGCTAAATGATTAGCTATACAGTCGAATAATTGATAGAACTCTTGAAAATCAATGATAAAATAAAAATAAAAATTACTTGTCTAAAAAAAATGCTAAAAATCATATTTAGCAAGCGTTTATAATTAGTTCTCGAGTCACAATCTCGATCAACTTCTTGCTAAAAATTGAAGAATCAACGAGTTACATCAACTAGATTAATGAAGTATCATTTATAGGCATTAAATGAAGTGTACCACCTAATTAAATACAAATTAAAGTATGCAAAAAGGTCGATGTGGTCTTGGAAAGAATTGGAGAACGAGAAAAATGAAGTTACTAGGTGAAGAATCTATTATATACCTAAATTAATAACTAATCATCGTTAAAAATCTAAATCGATAAAATTCTTAACGATAATATTTGGGTTTATACATCATCAGACATGGAGTAACATTTACGAGTTTATTTCGTTTTTTCCCACCTAAACCGGTTGCCGGTCAACCGCAATGGTATGGAAAGGTCGACAAATTGTTCGAACTCGGCCCTATAGCATTAATTGCCGGCACGCAACAGTCCCCCATCTACTGCATTCCGTACCAACTGTCCACCGGCATTTCCCAGTCAACTCTATTTACCTTCCCTTTATCTCTCTCATCGCTCTCTTACATTCTTAATTTATTGCTTTACTCTTTTACATGTATAATCCATCACCGTTATTCGAAAGTCTCTCGTCAGTATGCTTCATTATTATGTTATATTCCCTTCCCTCCCATTATAGATGGTTCAAAACTTTTCAGTACAAAAATTAAAAAGAAATTATAAATTAATTGAAAGTGGTAGGACCTACATATTTTTAAAGGTTAAATTTTTCCATTTATAAAAACAAGTCACTTATAATAAGACGGTTCAAAATAGAATATAAGTCATTTTTAATGAGATAAAGGGAGTACTTAGTAAACTACAAATTAAAGACCCGCGATATTAGAATTATTCTTGTGCGATTCTCACAACCTACATGATGTTTTTAAGATTTGGAATTCAAACATTTTAACCACAATCAATGTGGTCCTCCATTTCGTGTTTAATTGTTTTGTCAATGATGCATATTATTAGTATTTCTTTTTCATCTTCATGCTATTTAGCGTGTATTCACGAATTGAAATATCAAATTAATAGTATATAGTTAAAATGTAATAGAAAAGTCGAACTCTTATTTGATCAAGAAACAATCAAATAAGCAAAATTTGATAAGCGCTTTTTACCGACGGTGTCATTATCTCACTATTAGAAAAAAAAATTATACATATAATTATACGCTTTAGTTTTAATTCAATATTTTATGTCGTAATTTATATTTGACCAGTTTTGGGAATTAAACCAAATATTGACATGGGAATTGGGATATATAGTATGGAACTTTTGTGGAAGTTATAAGAATAATTAATATAAAGAAATTACAAAAAAAGAAATGTATTTTAGTTCTTAAAAAGAATAATCGGATAGGATATAGACAAAAGAAATTAACGCGGGGCCAAGCTGTAATCCAAACACCACCCCACAAAAAGAGAGATTGAGAAAAAGAAAAGTAATTTCTCAAACTCTCTTCATTCACACTTCTTCAAATCTCTCTCTCTCTCTCATCAAATGAAGAAGAACCTATGGGCTTGACGAAGACCCATGGAAGAGGAAAAGAGGAAAGAGGCTGCAGCAAAAGCATCATCCAACAATCAAAGCATGATGATTAATCAAGAAATCAGCAGCGGCAGCTTATTCGACATATCATATGCAGAAGCAGAAGCTGATCATCTTCTTCAGAAAAACTGCTCGTTGGGATTCATGGACGTTCAAGACTTCAGCTGCCCTTCTTCTGCATTCGACGATTTGCTGCACAATATGGTCTCTGAACCGCCGCCGGAGGTGCTCACCAACCCCGCCACGCCCAACGCCTCCTCCATCTCCTCCTCCTCCACCGAGGCCGATCGGAAAAAGAATGATGAGGAAGAACAAGAAGAAGCAAATAAGTCTAGGAAACAGTAAGAACTAAAAAAACCCCTCTCTCTCTCTCTCATGGATCTCATGATTTGATGTGTGATTATGTTTGTGTTTCTTGTCTTTGTTTTTTTCATCTTTTTATGCCTTTTTTCTTTCTTAATTAATGTTGAAAAGTTTGTGGGGGTTTAAATGGGGTTATTTTTTTTTCGTTTAGATTGAAACTAAAGAAGAAGAATCAGAAAAGGCAAAGAGATCCAAGATTTGCTTTCATGACAAAGAGTGAGATCGATCATTTGGACGATGGCTATCGATGGAGAAAGTACGGCCAAAAAGCTGTGAAAAACAGCCCTTTTCCCAGGTATATGTTTACACTTTTCTTATTAATTAATAATCAATTAAGTCAATTTTTCTTCCATAGGGATGGTGGTTAAGAAAAGCAGGTCGTCTTTACATTTATTAACAAAATTATACTCTGATCGAATAAAAAAAAAAAAAACTTATTTTCATAGTGTGTGTGTGTGTTTTGTAGGAGCTACTATCGTTGCACTAGTCCAGCATGTGGTGTGAAAAAGAGAGTGGAGAGATCTTCAGACGATCCATCAATTGTTGTCACGACCTACGAAGGCACGCACACGCATTCCTGTCCCATCACGCCGCGTGGCGCCGCCGCTGGCTTCGGCGTCATTCCGATCGAAGCCTCCGCCTTCCACGGTGGCGCTTCGTCGTCCCTATTCGACATGCCTCAAATCCTTGACTATCCGCGGCCACTCCAACAACAACGGCCCTATTTTACAAACTTGACACTGCACCCACCACCTTTGAGTACTAATGCTAATTCTAGGGTTCCTCCTCCATTTTCGTCGGCGGCGGCGGCAACTAGAGATCATGGTCTTCTTCAAGACATGCTGCCATCTGAGATGTTGAAGGAGCCAAAAGGGGAGTAGAGATTAAGGTTTTTAAGTTAGTTTAATTGATAGTATGTTTAATTTTAATTCTCATATATATTTAGTAACTAACTAGATTTGAAAATTTTGGGGGTTTCTTTTATGTATGAATCCCATTTCATAGCTCTATTGATCATGTAAATTAAATTTCACTAGGAGGCCTTAGTTCTTTTGTTCGTTCTTGTATTTAATCTATATGTTACATAAAGATTATATTTTTAATTAAGTATGGTTATCGTAACTAAAATTATATATATATTCATAAAATGTGTATTGTATGGACAATATCATTTACACGTATTCATCTTCGAGGATGGGACGTACGAAGCACCATTTGTGAATGGAGAATATCTTGTGTGCATACATATGTTGAGAGCAAGCGAGCCCATTCTTGTCCTTTTGTATATGAATTACATTTACACCCAAGAACTTAGGGTTAGGTTTTGTAAAATTGTGACATTAATTGTGGAGATTAATTAATTTGCTCATGAGAATAAGCACGAGAGTTGAAATTGATAATAGTCTTGGAAATGAAGACTCAAATAAATGATGTGGGAATTTTGGAATGTGAAAAATCGTGTGAATTCATTGCAATCAGTTTAGAATTTTAGCGCCGGTGCAAAAAATTGCAAGAAAATTAAGATACATTAATTGATCTATTTTGTTGAAGTTCATTAAATGTGTGGAAATTTGTTTTATCTTTTGCTTTTTATATGATCCATTTACTTGACGGTCATAGCTTCATTCACTATACTACTTTTCGCTAAGGATTGTAATTTAACATAGCTAAGCGCAAACTATTCGAGATTCAGCTAAAAAAATTTTATTTGAAGCTCGATTTAATAATAAATGAGTCGAGCTCATGGATCAAGTCTGACAACACTCGACGCGTTACATCCTAATTCTTGAAGGAGTAACTATAATTCTGATGCGACCAACTCATAGAAATGAACAATGAAAAAATCTTGCTTAGTCCAAATAATAAGACAATAAGTCGGGGCATCACCCCTTTAAATGAAGAAAAAAAGACACCAAATGATGCTCGTCAATCAACAACATAGCTAAACTTTAGGATCACAAGTTTGGTTTCATACTTCTGATAACCAATTAATATTCCTTAACATAATACTTGAAAGATGAGAGTCTAAGCTCGACAAAAGGGTTTCGTCCAAAATACAACATATATAGAGCCTTAAGTTTTATAAATGTAAGACAAGATAAGAGCTAGTGCTACAGCAAAAGTCAAAATACAGAATTGAATCCTAACCTCAGCTCTGCCCCGTTAATACCAATCAATCAACCTAAAAATTATTTGGGCTAAATACTAATGTACTTAGTTGGCATGCAACTTTTAAAACATTTCACATTTTTGTAAGATCAATTTATCCAATCATTCATGACATAACTTAGAAGGTTTTAAAATAAAAGTATTTCTAAGCATGTTAAAGAATTTCAGTTTATTAGCGCGCTATTGTCACACTCTGTTATTCGTTGTGTGATCTCGGACCTTTAGCTATTATTGGATCACTCCATCCCACTTTTTGACCTGAGGGCATAACCCAGACAAGTTCAATTTGACCTCGGGACGCTACCCAGGTAGACCATACATAACACATGCTCCAAAACACATCCAACCAAGCACCTTTATAACACCTATGGTTAGTGCCCGATGGAGATCAACTCACCTGATCACTATTATTATAGCAACAAAAATCGCAACTAACACGATGTAATTGTAGCAAATAACAAGTAACCGAGTATCGTATCCACAGGGACTATTATAGCGAATCACTCTAAGTAATCCTAAATAGACTCTAGTAATATTCAGGCAAACGAAAATAAAGAGGATTGATTAACACTAAACGCAAATAGCAATAAATAAAAACACGTAGAAAAAAAAAATCAAATATAAAAGACAACTGATCCTAGGGTAGTAAATTCATTAACTAAATCTACGCAATTAATCTATTAATCCTATGTACCAGTTTAATCCAGTTATGATGAGAGATCACTTAATTAATCAATCACTCTCGCTAGAGCAGCAACGATCGTAGATTAGTAAATTATCTATCTCCGTTAGGTCTCAAGAAAATCTACTAACTCCCAAAAGTTCCTAAGAATAGCTCCCTATGATCCACCTATCTCCGTTAGGTCTCAAGGTTAAAATCATATCATACATTCCTGAATCCGCTAAACAGTTATCTCCGCTAGGTCTCAAACCGAATAGCTAAACATGCAAACTATTGGCCAAATAATTCACAAGAAATTAAGCACCAGGAATTATGAATCATAAACTGGAAGGCACAAATGTATTAACAAATAAATCACATAAATTCAATCAACTATTTACAAACCCTAGAATCAGCTAAAGGAAACTAGCCAGACATACTGAAATAAAACATAAACATGATTAAAAGAACGCAATTGTAAAAACGAATTATATAAAAACCGAATAAAAACTGAAGTAGCGGCTTGAATCTTCAATCTTGATCCAAGCCTTGAAAACTGAAAAGCAATAAAAATCTAAAGCTAAAAACTAAAGTATGAATGCTTGGGTTCGGGTGTTTTGGTGCTGCTTGAATAGGTCAAAAGAAGACCTATTTATAGATTTCAAATTTCCTTCGGATCACCATGGAAGTTGCCATGCAAAGTAGAATTCTAATGGTAATAGAATCGTGTAAAATAAGGCAACTCTCCAGCTGGATGCGCGCTCCGGAAAATACTCCTACTCGTGCTAAATTCGCAGTTCTCGCCAGAGGAATGGATGTCACCAGAGTAACGGGTCACGCCAGAGGATTAGATGATTTCTCTGACCTCGCCAGAGAAATGGTTTGCCAGCGGAATGATGATCTCTCTGGCATTCGCCAGAGGAATGGGTCACCAGCGGAATGTCTTCCGCTCTGGTCTTCTTCAGCTCTGGCTTTCTTCAGAGGAATGGTGACTCCTCTGAAATTGAGGACTTGACTTCTCTGACTAGCGACTTCTCTGACATGTTGATTTCTCTGGCGAAGTGATTTCTCTGGCGATTCCTCTGCACTGGAGACTTGATTCATCTGACTCCAGTGCAATGGTGATTTCTCTGCTCTGGAGATGTCGGTTCCTCTGGAAAACGCCAGATTCATCCAAATTCATCCAAAACTGTATTCTTCCATCTCGAGAGCCTAAATCTCCTGCAAAGCATAAAATACACCATAAACGCACCAAATTCCAGAAGATTATCTTTAAACACGCACGTATAAACCCTCAAAAATAGAGTAAATTAAGCATAAATCAACTCCCCCACACTTAGCCTTTTGCTTGTCCTCAAGCAAAATCTATATGAATCCTAGGAAGAGATTGATTTCAACAATGTTCATTCCCATTCAATCATTCACAAAGTCAATTCAAAACTTTACAATCAACATACATCTCTCGGTCATGCAAGTAACTCAAAGTTTAAGAAGCAACAAAAGAGTAATGCAAGTAATTCGATCAGACCCAATTCTCCGCTAGAAGTGAATTCCCTAATGTGATCGCCTTTATAATCAATATCATCAATTTTTCACACTTTGTGTGCTTGAGATTTCGACAGTTGAGCCATAATTCATGAAATAAAACCATTTGGATGTAATCCAAAGTCTTTTCACGTGGTTTCCCATGCTCATAGTTAAACTAGAGGAGCAGAGACTCAGAGCTATCACGTTTTTAGAACAGGCCAGATGTTTCAGAGCTGGCAATTTTGAAGTTGGCAATTCGTCCAACATTTTTCACATTTCACAGATAAGATACGATCGTAGGCAATCACAATGACAACACTCCTTCTAGCATCTACCGGACAAATCACGTTTTACTAACTTACAAAAGTGTTGCAACAAAACTCATAATTCTTTGCACAAACAAGAAATATATATCAAAAGTAAAACAAGAATATCCTCCATTCATTCACAAACCCAAAATGCACATTGAAAACCATCTTCTCTTCCACAAATTCATAAAAATTAGCTAGATTCGAGGCCAAAAACTAAGCATAGAAAAATTGATCTCACCCAAATTTTGAAAAATATAAGCAACTAAACACCCCCCCACACTTAAAACATGCCATGTCCTCAGGGCATAAAAGAAATACGAAGAGTGTAGAAAACGTCCCTGATTATCGGCAATGCAAAGCTGAACCATCGTGAGAGGCGGTGAAAAGGGAGGTTTGTGGCCTTGGGCAGAGTAGAGAGTGGCTGCGCTGGACAGGGCAGCGAAGTGAGTGTATCGCTGGCAGAGCAGCGCTTAACGGGGCAGCGAAGCGAGTGGCTGCGCTGGACATGAAGACCTCCAGCAATCTGGCAGAGAAACACATGTTCCTCTGGCGGTGGCATGAACAAAGCGCGAGTTCTGGCAACTTCCAAGCTCAACACAGTACTAAAAACTCGAACAAAACAACAAAACAAAAAGAAACAAAACGAAGCAAAACGAAACAGAAAGAAAAGAAAACAAAACAAAGAAAAACAATTGGGTTACCTCCCAACAAGTGCTTAATTTAACGTCTAGAGCTCGACGATACCTCAAAAACTCATGGAGGTCGGAAACAACATTCTAACCATTGGAAAGCTTTTCTACTCTTGGGTGCCCTCTCCACCAAAACACTTCTCTTGGCTCGAACATCCTCCACAAGCATTGTCGCCTTCTCATTCTTGTTCCGAAAAATCCGGAATTTCACTTTCTTCTTCTTGGGGGTATGGGTTTTCAAAGACCCCCCATCATGCTCCAAAAACAGACACATCTCAAAAGTCAGAACTTCTTTTGGTTTTGGAGTCTTTTTCTTGGCTTCATCCTTGGGCAGCTCATTTTTCTCAACTTCTTCATCCTCCGACTTTGCTAGAAAGCTGTCAGCCAAATTAACCACTTCATTCTGGGGAACTTCCTTTGGTGGAGGTTTCTTGAAAATCACAGTTTCCCCATAGGCTCCCAATGTCATCATCCCCCTTTGCATATCTAGCTTTGCTCCACATGTGGCAAGGAAAGGTCTCCCTAACAGCAAAGGCATCTTTGGATCCTCCGGAATATCCAACACTACAAAGTCGACTGGGAAGAAAAAATCACTCACCTTCACAAGCACATCTTCCGCAACTCCTAGAGGTGTAGAGCAAGACTTATCAATAAGCTGAATTGTCTTGTTAGTTGGCTTCAAATCCCCCAGCTGCAACTTCCTATACACTTTGAGAGGCATGACATTTATGCTTGCTCCGGTGTCACACATTACTTTTTCAAACAATGACTTTCCAATCTTCACAGGAATATTGAAGCTGCCCGGATCTTCTCTCTTTGGAGCCAACTGATACTCCTTCACTGCGAGCACCTCCTCAAATTCATTGAATGCACTCTTCCATCACAGCCTTCACAATTTGCACCTCATTTGGCTTATTTTCTCAAGATCTCCACGGAAGGAATATTCACAGCCAACTTCTTAAATGTCTCCAAAAATTTGGAGCTTTGCTCATCTAATCTTAGCCTCGGGGATGGAAGAGGGAAAGGTGCTACAGGCTTGTACTCTGGCCTGGGAAACGTAGGAGTAGGAATAGGCTTCTTAACAGCAGAGGTATTCGACGATACCTTAGAAGTAGGTGGCGAATCGCACACAATCGTCTCCAGGTCATCATCCTCCATAATCTCTACATTTTTTTCCTTGCCATCCTTGCCGTCCCGCTGTTCTGCAGAGGAATAGTGATTCATCTGCTCTGTATGATCCCGCTTTTCTTCATCCTCAACTGAATTATCAACCACCCGGATGGAATGACATTGCTGATTTTGCTGAGGTTGTTGATATTGGCTCTTCGGATTGAACTGAGTGTTGCTAGGAAATTGGCTTGGCTTGTTCTGCGCAGCTGCTTGGTTGGCCATCTGACCAACTTGAGTCTCCAATATCTGCACTTGCTTGGACAGTGCTGACACATTTTGCTCCATGCTGAACATTTTGGTTTCCAAGTTTGCCGAGTTTGCCTCCATCCCGGTGACCTTCACCAATACTTGCTTCATCATTTCCTCCATTGAATCTTTCTTTGGCTCATTGATGACTCCCCCACTAGAAACAGAAAATCCAGGTGGAGGCTGCAAAGCATTGTTGGGATTTGAATAGGAAAAATTTGGATGATTACTATTATTTGGATGATACGGTGGATTGCCGCCCTGATGTCCTTGATAGTTTGGTCTATTGAATTGGTACTGCCGCTGGACATAATTAGCATCTTCTAGCTGCGACACATCAGGTAAACTCGGCTGCTGAGGAATTTTAGCTAGCAGTGCCTTTCTCTCCAACTCATACTGCTTTTGAAGAGCTTCATATTTCTCCTTAAAATCATCTCTCTCCTCATTCACAGCTGCAATCCTTCTCGTGGAATTTCTGTCATTCGGCCATTGATAACTGTTGGAGGCCATCTCTTCTATCACACGATAAGCCTCCTTTGTATTTCTATGTAGAAGACATCCACCTGCAGTAGCATCCACCATACTTTTTGTCAGACCAGTCAAACCATTATAAAAGTGAATGATTTGCTGATCTTCCGTGAAACCATGTTGTGGGCAGTTCCTGAGCAGCTCACGAAATCTTTCCCAGGCATCATGAATGGTCTCATCTCCTAGCTGGGGAAAGTGAGAAATCTCTGCAATGATTTTCTGAGCTTTAGAAGCAGGAAAGTATTTTGCCAGGAAAGCTCTACACAAATCCTCCCATCCAGTAATAGCACATCTGTCCAAACTCTTGAACCACTCCTTTGCTCTGTCTCTGAGAGAGAATCCAAACATCTTCATTCTGATGGCATCAGGTGGCACTCCATTCTGCTTAATAGTGTCACAGATATCTAGAAACTGAGTGATGTGAACATGCGGATTTTCATCAGCCATTCCACTAAACTGTTCAGCTTGCACCATGTTTATCAATCTCGGCTTCAGCTCGAACGTGTTAGCCTGCACAGTTGGTCCCCAGCTGCCTCTTTGGAATTGATCAACTCGAGGCTGATACATGTGATTCAGTGGTGGCTCTGGTGGAGGAGCCCGGTTGCGCTCTCTCTCTTCGCCTAGCTGCCTCTGAAGGTGTGTCACGGCTCGCACAAGAGTTTCAAGGTCCATGTTATTCTGTTGCTCTGCCATTGCTTGCTTCTTCTTTTCGCGGTTGTCTCTTTTGTATTGCTTTTCGATTTCCAAGTTCAAAGGTACTAGATGTTCTTTTCCTTTGGATCTCGTGATCATACACGCCTGAGACAACAAACAAAAATCAGAAACAGAAATTCAAAAAATAAAAATAAAATAAAAACTTATAACGCCTGAAATAATGCTTAAGTCTAATCAGAAATATTAAAGTAAATTCTAAATAGTCCCCGGCAACGGCGCCAAAAAGTTGATCACTATTATTATAGCAACAAAAATCGCAACTAACACGATGTAATTGTAGCAAATAACAAGTAACCGAGTATCGTATCCACAGGGACTATTATAGCGAATCACTCTAAGTAATCCTAAATAGACTCTAGTAATATTCAGGCAAACGAAAATAAAGAGGATTGATTAACACTAAACGCAAATAGCAATAAATAAAAACACGTAGAAAAAAAAATCAAATATAAAAGACAACTGATCCTAGGGTAGTAAATTCATTAACTAAATCTGCGCAATTAATCTATTAATCCTATGTACCAGTTTAATCCAGTTATGATGAGAGATCACTTAATTAATCAATCACTCTCGCTAGAGCAGCAACGATCGTAGATTAGTAAATTATCTATCTCCGTTAGGTCTCAAGAAAATCTACTAACTCCCAAAAGTTCCTAAGAATAGCTCCCTATGATCCACCTATCTCCGCTAGGTCTCAAGGTTAAAATCATATCATACATTCCTGAATCCGCTAAACAGTTATCTCCGCTAGGTCTCAAACCGAATAGCTAAACATGCAAACTATTGGCCAAATAATTCACAAGAAATTAAGCACCAGGAATTATGAATCATAAACTGGAAGGCACAAAGGTATTAACAAATAAATCACATAAATTCAATCAACTATTTACAAACCCTAGAATCAGCTAAAGGAAACTAGCCAGACATACTGAAATAAAACATAAACATGATTAAAAGAACGCAATTGTAAAAACGAATTATATAAAAACCGAATAAAAACTGAAGTAGCGGCTTGAATCTTCAATCTCGATCCAAGCCTTGAAAACTGAAAAGCAATAAAAATCTAAAGCTAAAAACTAAAGTATGAATGCTTGGGTTCGGGTGTTTTGGTGCTGCTTGAATAGGTCAAAAGAAGACCTATTTATAGATTTCAAATTTCCTTCGGATCACCATGGAAGTTGCCATGCAAAGTAGAATTCTAATGGTAATAGAATCGTGTAAAATAAGGCAACTCTCCAGCTGGATGTGCGCTCCGGAAAATACTCCTACTCGTGCTAAATTCGCAGTTCTCGCCAGAGGAATGGATGTCACCAGAGTAACGGGTCACGCCAGAGGATTAGATGATTTCTCTGACCTCGCCAGAGAAATGGTTTGCCAGCGGAATGATGATCTCTCTGGCATTCGCCAGAGGAATGGGTGATATCTCTGGTACTTCGTCAGCGGAATGGGTCACCAGCGGAATGTCTTCCGCTCTGGTCTTCTTCAGCTCTGGCTTTCTTCAGAGGAATGGTGACTCCTCTGAAATTGAGGACTTGACTTCTCTGACTAGCGACTTCTCTGACATGTTGATTTCTCTGGCGAAGTGATTTCTCTGGCGATTCCTCTGCACTGGAGACTTGATTCCTCTGACTCCAGTGCAATGGTGATTTCTCTGCTCTGGAGATGTCGGTTCCTCTGGAAAACGCCAGATTCATCCAAATTCATCCAAAACTGCATTCTTCCATCTCGAGAGCCTAAATCTCCTGCAAAGCATAAAATACACCATAAACGCACCAAATTTCAGAAGATTATCTTTAAACACGCACGTATAAACCCTCAAAAATAGAGTAAATTAAGCATAAATCACCACCGAGTCAGCTAACAAGTGTATACAATTATCTAACAATGTGTTAGATAAGAGAACCTCAATCAATTTATTTGCGAGCCTTAAACATAACAAAGTGCACAAAATATTTTATTGGATAAACAATTTTGCATTTCATGAAACATTTAGAGCTTATATAATTCAATAATACATTTGAAAAATAAGTCCACCTGGATAGGTAAAGCCTGAAGTTCAAATGTGACTCATCTTGAAAAACTAGTGCTAATCCTCTTGGTCCAGAAGCCTACAGAAAATTCTGTTCTTAATAGGTCTCGTAAAACTACTCTTAAATCATAGTGGAGTGCTATTGATTCTTGATTCATCACGCCGAATTTATATTGAAAACTAAAATTCTCAGCTAAGGACACCAACAATATTCTTGCTCGACTTTTCTTTGATAATTGAATTTATGAAAACCAATTCAGAATATGAATGATTTTATTTGCAAAATGCATAATGCAAAATGTAAACTAATTTCATGTGTAACTAATATAATAAGTAATTATACTTAAATCATATATGTCTTAATAATTAATAATTTAACTTAAATCTTTTAGCTTATATAAAACCAGCCCAGTTGAAGTCAGCTTACAAAATCAGGAGCTCGGCTGAAGTCATTCATTTTTATCAGTTTTTCGATCAGCTTATGATTTTTCAGCTGATAGATCAACTTATGAATTCAGCTTGCTGAAATTCAGTTCATAAAAAAGTTTATAAAATTTCATCTCGACTTATTAAAACCAACTGGATGATGAATTAGCTTATCAATTTTCAGCTTAACATTTCTCAACTTATAAGTTCAGTTTAAGTCCAGCTTATAATGACATACTAATACTCAACCCAACTGAATTAATTAAAAGGCCCACTACTCAAGTAAGCCTAATTCCCTTTCTCTTAAAATTCCTACACTGAGCACTGAAACAACTCGGCCATTCTCTGATTTATCTCATCGTGAACCCTCATCAGCACACTCTCTTTCTCACGCTGATATTTCAGAACACACACACTGACGCACAACTAAACACACACATAACACATCTCATTCTTTCTCACTAAACCATGTCATCCTACCATCAATCCTTCTCCATTCCGCTCTCTTTCTCTCCATTGACAGAACAACTCACTGATCGTCTCTCTCCATCGCAGCAACTGCGAGAGAAACCACGACCACCGCTGCCGCCCTCCCTCTCGTCTATCTCCAACTCAAAACAGCAGTAGTGAGGCCGCCGCCACCGCTTGAAACCCTAGACCCTAATCTCTCTCTTCTCACCACGAAACCCTAGATCCTCAAATTTAGACACCCTTCTCCTTCGATTCTTGGCGATGATAGCCAGTGGTCGTGACGAGCTTACTTTTTGTGCTCTTTTTTTGCTTCGTTTAGGTCTAGATCGAGTCTTATTTTAGTGTGTTTTGTGTCTTTTATGTTTGGGAGGACACATTTCGGGCAATAGGGTAGGTGGACAGAATCTTGGGTAAAGCAGACTACATTTCACAAAAGAGGCAAGGATTTGAGATTATTTATGGACACAACAGTCATAATCCTTTTGCCACCAAGTACCGTGCGAAATCCAGGGCAAAGCGTCGAGCCAAACTTTGAGCAGAGGCTTGATGCAGACTTTAAGCAAAAAGCTGGTATTCAAGGGCAAAGCGGCAAAAACTAGTGTTTAGGGGCAAAGCGACAAGTCAGAGTTCGAGAAAAAACTAAGCAGAAATATGATGTTGACTTCGGGGCAAAACCTGGTGTACAAGGGCAAAGCGTGCACCCATCAACATAAGGAAAGAAGAAGGCGGATATTGACTTACCTTTTATAGGGAGATCCGTGGGATTTACTTGCCAAAGTATGGGATGCATATCTGATTGGGCTAAGCACATAAAGAAATAAATCTCAGCAATCTTGGTTGCGCCCAGAAACCCTAACTGTCATGCCCAGAAACCCTAGTTGTTGCGCCTAGAAACCCTAGTTTCCATGGACCTGGCCCAAGGACCACTACCATTCTCTATATAAAGATTCACACCTCTACCCCCAGAAGAACAGCTGCAACATCTACATCATCTTTATCACTTTGAACACTTTACAATCATCACAATGTAGTCATTAGAGTAGTTTGGGTAGTTAGCTTAGTTTAGTTTGTACTTTCTTGTTTTTATTTGCTATGCCCAAAGTTGATTTTGGGCAGAGATGCTTTCCATATTGACCTTATATCATTTATCCAAGTATGTTATTTTCTATTTTTCTCTTTGCCTTTATTTACTTTCATGTCTAGTTAAGTTTTCCTTCCTGGTATGGGCTAAATTGAAATTGAGTATGAGGTAATTAATTCGTATCTAGGCAAAGTAGTTGTGCATGTGTGTTACCGAAGCATTAGGCATGATTCGAAATAACTTGGGCAAACTCGGAGCTTTATTAGGCCGATAATGTTCTGGACTAAGTCAAGTTGCAAATAGTACGCGGGTAAAAGTTTGGAGAAATCCTACTCCTTATAGTGTGACTAATGTGGGTGGTACTGGTAGTATGCCTCTGGGCATGCCTGTGACCATTTTGGTCTGCAATTCGGTAATGCGTTCTAGGCATACCCACACAACTACAGTTTGATGCAGGGAATCTACCAGGGCAGATTGTGGAAGGGAGTAAACTTCTACCCAACATGAAGGGCGCGGATGAGGGCTGAGAGAGCTTGTGCATGTGACACCGTGACAATAGGGGCACATCTCACTAATCAAACGGCTCATAACCAATGATACATGATCACAACAAATATCCTTGAACCTATGAGCGATGTCTTTGCCTAAACTTAACGAGATTGTGCCTAGACCAGGTTATTTTTATTTTTGATGTTTTTCTTTGTTTTATTTCAGTTTCTCATTTCTGGGCAAAGTCTTTTGTTTCTAGCGCTCTGACCAAAGCGATTGATTGTGACCGTGACAAGAGAAAAGAACACACCAACTTCTCTTGGGATCGACCATGTACTTACCGCTAGCGGAACCTAGCTGTGGGCATAGGAAAAATACAAATTTCTTTACATGGAGAGTCTACAAAGACGGGTGCGCAGTCAGGCCGCCACAACTGTCAACACCGACGACTCTCCTCATCTCCCTCTCTTCTCGCAACCAACTACACTGATCACTATTTGTGTAGCAACAAAATTTCAATCAACACTGTATAATTGTAGCAAAAATAGTAAGTAGAGTATCATATCCATAGGGACTGACAAGCGAAAACATACTGAACAAGAAATACTAATTCAATATCCAGGCAGAAGAACAAGAAATATGATGAAAATCTAAAATTAGACTCAACTAATGCAAAATAAAATCAAAGAAATAAATCAGATAATAAAAATACTGATCCTATGGATGTATTTACATTAATTAAACTAATGTATTTAACTTATTCATTTAATTACCAATTTAATCTATTCCTAATGAAAGATCACAACCATATTCATAATCTTCTCTAACGAACAATTATGAAAGTAGATTGGTAAATTTCCTATCACATTCAAGTCTCAAGAGAATAAATTAACTCCAAATAGCTCATGAAAAATAGCTTCCTATAACCAACTTATCTGTTGGAAACTTAATGAAATATCATAATCATAGTTTTGATGATACCAAAATCAATATGTTTCAATTGTAATAGACTAGAACTATTCGAACTCAAGTGTTAGAGTTCTTTTTCTAGTTTAGTTGTTGTTCTGAAGACTGAAGACTGAAGAACGAAGGACTGAAGACTGAAGACTGAAGATACTGACTGAAGTATCAGTCGAAGGATCAGTTTCGACTGATTACTTAATGCGTGCCACGTAGATTCAGCGGACTGATACTATAGTCAAGTATCAGTTAAACATTCTTCCTCGGACTGAACCTCCAACGTTCAAAAGAAGCCACGCACTCCAGAAATACAGCCGCATTAAATGCAGAGATCTCAGGATCATCCTTTTTCCGCAGAGGCCATTCCTTTTGGTGATTACCTTTTCAGAGATATCGCATCTCCTGCTCTTCAAAGTAGCCGTTCTCACCAAATAAGGAACCTCGAAGATTGAAGCCTCAGCTCAAGTTCAAATTACTCTCTAACGGAAGAAATCTTGAAGACCATCTCCACCAACGGATCTATTCAAGACGTCTCCAATAAATAACGCTCGAGGATCACTTCAATCTTCACCGATTCAACAACATAAGCTGAAACGCTGCCGAAATTGTTACTCAGCTAACCAAGCCTCTCCAAAGTTTGAGTCGAATAAGAGAATCACAAAGCCAAAAATCAGTCACTGATAATTACATACATTCTCTTAGACCTTAGACAAATATTGTATATCCAAAGCCTAGGTAAAACTGACTGCAAATAACTTGTTCTTTGTGGTTTAGTTGGCAAGTTTTAAAACCTCTCTTCAACCAACCGAATTAAGTGTTTGTGTCGAAAAGGAGTTCAGAAAGGTGTTCTATCTCTGTGGGGTCCTAGAGCTCAGTGTGCACTAGGAGCAAGAAATCCAACAAGGTGTGTTGGTACTGAAGATAGGATCTTCAGTCGTCTCGGTTGTTTGCACCCGCACCCGCAAGCACATGTTCAGGTTTGTTGTGCACCCGTAAGCACGAGCATTGGTTTATAGTGCACTCGTAAGCACTTACCCAGTGAAATTATTGGTCTGATCAACCGACTGTGGATGTAGGAAGTGTTTTTCGAACCACGTAAAAATCTTTGTGTTATTTACAGCTTTCAGTTCTTACATTCTTACTTGCGCTCTTATCGTCTTGAACTGAAAACTAATTAATTGCAAAGAGAAACCTATCGACTGACAACGTGCTTAACTCACAGGCTATTACGAAATAAAAGTTTTCCACTGTGTGTGTTATCAGTCTAACTGATCTATCTTCTGATAGTAAGTAAGATTCATAACATATCTCTGTTTATCAAACACGACTGAAGCTTTACGTGTATTAGTTAAAGTCTTTGACTTAACTGATAACTCCTTACTGAAGAGTATTCAGTATCAGTCGTCAACCATGTTTTGGTCAAAACTCTTTTCAGTAAACAGGTTGAGTCAGTTTGTGTTTGAAGTTTCATTTTGATTCATTGATCGACAAAAATAGCCTATAGGTGTATTTTCCCCTCCCCCCATACACCTATTCGAGACCCTCCGGACTTAACAATTGGTATCAGAGCAGGTTGTTCGCAAGAACAATTTTGCTTTGATTAGGTTCTACAGAACTAGATCCTTTTCCTTAAAGGTCTCGAAAAACTTTCTTTTTCAAAAAGTGCTTACTGCTTTTCTTATCTGTTGTTTTCTATTTTCTCTTTTCAATGGAAACTAACCACAGCAGAGTATCCTCACTACCTATGTTTAGTATTAAAAAATACGACATATGGAAGTTTCGACTTGAAAGATTCCTCACCGCCCAACATTGCCGAGTGTGGGAAGTCATCACCAGAGGACCCATCATCATCACAGAGGTGATCAAAAAGGTTCCTCTAGACCCATCTAGAGATCCTTTTGATGAAGTCCAGATCAAATCAAAGGCTGACTTCACCACAGAAGAAAGGAAGCAAGATGAGCTCGACAACCTCGCCAAAAGCATCATCTTCGACAACCTCGCCAAAAGCATCATCTTCGGCACAAGCACGTCACCTAGATCATCAAGTGCAGAACTGCAAAGGAGATGTGGGACATTCTTGAGGGAATATGCATCGGATCCGAGGAGATAAAGAAGAATAAGTTATCAATAGCTTGTCAAAAATTTGACTCCTTCCCCATGCTCAAAAATGAATCTATTCACGAGATAGAACTCAGATTCAACCAGATCCTGAACGAAGTTCAATCCATATCGAAGAACAAGTACACTCAACGAGAGATCAATCTAAAGATTCTAGGAGCACTTCCGCGAGGAGATTGGCAGATCTACTCAGTCGCTCATCAGAACAAGCCAGGATTCAATAGGCTCCCAACGAACAAGCTTTTCGCTGACCTCATGGCGAATGAGTTCGACATTCAGAGAAATCTTGAAACAAAGAAGGCTGGAGGATCAAACGAAGATGGTCCATCAACCTCAAAAGGAGCAGCGCTGAAAGTATCAGCAAAAGAAAATAAGAAGCAGTCAAAGGAACCAGCGGAACTCAAGCCAGAAGACTTCTTCAGTCAATATGCTCTATTGACTGAAAGATTCAACAAGATGGAATCTAAGTTCCGCAAGTACAGGAAGTTCCACAAGCAGCACTGCAAAGGAAAAGAAAGAGAAAGCAAGTCCAGATATTCCACTGACAGAAGCGGTGAAAGAAAGTCGACCGCTGTTGATCTAAAAGATGTGGAATGCTATGGATGCAAGAAGAAAGGGCACTATCGATCTGAATGCCCTGAAGTGTCGCAGTCTGAGCGCAAGGAGATGAAAGCCAGAAGAGAACGCAAATATGCGAAGAAGAAAGCGATGGTTGCTGACAATGCAGGATCTTTCGAATATGCATCATAATCATCCGCCTTCAACTCCACCAGCTCAGATGATGAGAGCCAAGCCCTCATGGCCAACGACACCGAAAGCGTGGCTTTGTTGGGGTTGGTGGTTTGGTGGTTCTTTTCTTTGCCGGAGGTTGGGCACTTCCGGAAGCAGCTCCTTCCATGGTTTTGGCCATCGTGCTTTTTCAGAAAGTTTGGTGTTTGAAGATTGCGGGAAATTTATGGTTTGGTAAGGTAGCAAGGGAACAAGGTTATTTTTATGTGGTGGTGATCGGCGGTTACAGAATTTAGGATTTGAGGTGGTGGAGATCGTGTGTAGCAGTTTTGGTAGGTTATGGTTTAGTGGGGGAGAGATCGTGGCTTTGAGGAAATCTGATTTCAAAGGAAAAAAATCATTACAGAAATTTGAATTTCAAATTTCTATAGAAATCGAAGGGTTCCCGTCTAATCGCCGCAGTCTGCCACGCTGACACGCCTTATGTCAGCTCCTCGGTAAGCCCTACTCCAAAATTCAAATGCCCAAACCTCCACCTACACACTTTGCACCGCATAATGGGCCAAATTCAAAATCCCGGGCCTCCACCTACACACTTTTCACCGCAAAGTGGGTTTGGATTCTCCACTGGGCCTCCATCCTCAAATATTACTCTGTTCATCTTTCTTGCAAGTTAGTGCTCCAGAACAAACAAAAATAAACAAACTTAAATATAAGAAACTTCGGTAAACACCATACCGAAAAAAAGCTCTGGGTTGCCTCCCAGTCAGCGCTCTTGTTTCCTGTCTTGAGCTCGACTCCTCTCTTCTCTTCATTCATAAATAGGATCAAGGAGATGGCACTCCTTCTTTCCTTTCTCAAACTCAACATACTCTTGGTAAGGCCTCGAACGGTGCCCATTCACCATGAATGTATCACTTCCATTCGAAAAAATCTCCTTTACCATGAATGGTCCGGACCATTTTGAACGAAGGTTTTCAACCATCATTTTGAAACGTGAATTGAACAGTAGGACTTTTTGTCCTACCCAAAATTTCTTTTTTCTGATCTTAGCATCATGGATTCTCTTGGTTCTCTCCTTATAGAGGACAGCATTGTTGTATGACTCCGATCGGAGCTCTTCTAACTCACTCATCTGCAATTTCCGTTCCTCTCCAGCCAGGCGCATACTGAGATTTATTTGCTTGATTGCCCAGTATGCCTTGTGTTCGATCTCTACTGGTAGATGACATCTTTTTCCATAAAGCAACCTAAAAGGAGACATGCTAATATGAGTTTTAAAAGCAGTCCAGTATGCCCATAACGCGTCTGCCAGATGATTACTCCAATCCTTCCTGTTTTGATGTACAACTTTTTTCATAATGCTCTTTATCTCCCTGTTGGATATCTCCACGTGCCCATTTTCTTGTGCGTGATAGGCGGTGTTTACTTTGTATTTTATCCCCATTTTCTTAATCAGGGCTCTTATGGTGACATTACAGAAGTGTGAACCTTGGTCACTGATCAAAATCTTAGGTAAACTGAACCTTTCAATCACTTGCTCCTTCAAAAATTTTGCAATGGTATGGGCATCATTGTTAGTGGTTGTCTTGGCTTCAATCCACTTTGATACGTAATTGATTGCCACCAAGATGTATTCGTAGTTTTTTTACTTTGGGAAAGGTCCTATGAAGTCAATTCCCCACACGTCAAAAATTTCCACCGACATGATTGGCACTTGTGGCATCTCATCTCTTGCGGTAATACCTCCAGTCATCTGGCACTTCGGGCAGCTCTGTACCCATTTTCTAGTATCAGCAAATATTGTCGGCCAGTAAAATCCACTTTCCAAAATTCTGTGAGCTGTGCGTTTTTATCCAAAATGTCCACTGGAAGCTGTTCCATGACACATGTCTAGGATTTGGGCGTGCTCATCCTCTGGAATGCACCTCCGTATGACCTGATCTATCCCGATCTTCCACAAGTACGGATCCTTCTAATAGTAAGACCGAGCTTGTGAAATCAATCTTTGTTGTTCAAGCTTTGACCTCCCTGGGGGTAATTCTTTTGTGATCAAGTAGTTGGCTATGTCCGCGTACCAAGGTTCTCGGGTGGCAAGGGTATACAGAGTCTCTTTCTTTGTATGAGAGGATACATAATACAGCTTCTCATTAGGGAAGGTGTCGGTAATGGGTATACCGTCATCTTCTTCCAGTTGTAGTAGGCTTAAATGATCTGCAACTAAATTGGCAGCTCTCTTCTTATCTCTTATCTCAATGTTGAACTCTTGCAGCAACAAAATCCATCTGATTAGTCGAGGTTTCGACTCTTTTTTGGCCATCAAATATCTCAAGGCGACATGGTCCGTATGACAATTGCTTTCGTTCCCAAAAGATAGTAACAGAATTTTTCTATGGCAAAAAGAACTATCAAGAGTTATTTCTCGGTGGTGGTGTAACTGCACTGTGTTGGGTTCAAAGTCTTGGAGGCGTAATAGATTATGCAACTTTCTTTCCCCTCCTTCTGCCCCAGTACTACTCCAACGGCATGATTGTTGGCATCGCACATAATCTCGAATGGTAGATCCCACACCGGTGGTTGAATAATAGGGGCTGATACAAGCTTGTTCCATAAAATGGCGAATGCCTCCTTGCAATCATCGTCGAACTCAAATGGAACATCTTGCTGTAACAGCCTGGTCATGGGTTGAGCAATCTTAGCGAAATCTTTGATAAACCACCGGTAGAATCTAGCATGACCGAGGAACGCCCGTATGTGCTTTACTGTTGTTGGGTAGGGCAGCTTTGCGATGGAATCAATTTTCACCTTATCCACTTAGATTCCCCTCTCAGAGATCACGTGACCCACCATAATTCCTTATTTTACCATAAAATGGCATTTCTCATAGTTAAGAACTAGACTCTTTTCCACACACCTCTTCAACACCAGCTCTAGATGATTGAGACAAGTGTCGAATAAATCTCCGTATACGGTGAAGTCATCCATGAAAACTTCAATACAATTTTCAAGCAAGTCGGAGAAGATGCTCATTATACACCGTTGAAAGGTTCCCAGTGCGTTGCACAAACCATATGACATTCTTCGATAGGCAAATGTTCCAAACACACACGTGAAAGTGGTTTTCTCTTGATCTTCATGAGCCACAAAAATTTGCATATATTCAGAATACCCATCTAGGAAACAGTAATGGGCATTACCAGTTAGGCACTCAAGCATTTGATGATGAACGGTAATGGGAAATGATCCTTGCGTATGATCATGTTCAGCCTCTTGTAGTCTATGTAAACCCTCCATCCAGTCTGCAGTCGAGTTGGAACAAGCTCTCCTTGGTCATTCTCTACAACCTATATCCCAGACTTCTTCGGTACGACATGGATGGGACTGACCCATTGACTATCGGAGATGAGGTAGATGATTCCCAACTCCAAAAGTTTTAGGAGCTCCTTGAGTACCACCTCATTTATAACTGGGTTCATCTTTCTTTGTGAATCTCGAATAGGTTTTGCTCCTTCCTCCAGATAGATGTGGTGCATGCATTCCATTGGACTAATTCCTTTGATATCAGCCAAGGACCAACCGATGGCTTCCATGTTCTCCCATAAGACTCTTACCAAATATTCTTCCCGAACGAGAGTTAGATTTGCACTGGTAACGTGTCGTCGGGGCCCAAGTAAGCATATTGCAAGTGCTTAGGTAATTGCTTGAGTTCAAAAATGGGTACTTTCATAATAGAAGGTAAAAGCTTCTCGTTCTGCCCATATTGAGCCAGTAACTTCGGTTTACCTTCTGCTGATCCTCCAACTGAATAGACTTCGTGGATAATGTCTTTAATTTTCTGGTCTACTTCAAATTTAACTTCCAGGGTACTCTCTTTGAGAGAGTAGAGCCCCATAATGGCTTCCTTCATGGCCTCATCCTCCATATGCGATGCAGCTCGATCGGTTAGACCATACTGGATTACTTTTTCTAGCGTATCTCCTGACTCAAATTCGATTCCTTGTTCTTGTACAAGTGGTTCAAATGCATCTATCATATCCACTGTTTTTACTTGTTGTTTTCTCTTCATGGTTTCATAAATGTTGAACTCCTCTAGAACTCCATCGAATTCACATGTGAGAACTCCGATTTTCATGTCAATCTTAGTCCCCGCGATCATCATGAATGGCCTTCCAAGCAATATAGCATTCTCCCCAGTCTCTGGTCCGGTATCCAATACATAGAAATCAACGGGAAAGATCAAATCCCCCACCTTAATCAGTACATCTTCCACCACACCTTCTGGGTAAGCATTGGACCAATCAGCTAACTGTATGACCACACGGGTATTTCTCAATTCTCCAATGTCTAATCTTTCATAAACGGCCAGTTGCATCACATTTATAGAGGCTCCCAAGTCCATCATTACTTTATCCATGTTGGTTTCTCCAGTATTGCACGGAATGGTGAACATCCCTGGATCCTTCCGTTTTGGGGATAGCTTCCGTTGGATCACTGCCAATACACTTTCGCCCATCACATATCGGACTTCTTCTTCTATCTTTACCTTTCTTGAACAAAGGTCCTTCAGGAACTTGGAATACTTTGAAATTTGTCTAACGGCATCGAGCAACGGTATGCTCAGTTCCACCTTCTGAAACATCTTCATCATTTCACTGGCCTCCTTTTCTTTGGCCCTCTGTCTCAGTCGTCCTGGGTAAGGTGCTTCATTTTGCACTATACCACTGATATGTTCAGCAGTTGGACCTTTACCATATTCTTTCATCTTTCCCTTCAAGGCTTCTACTTCAGCAAGGAGTTCAGCCTCATTTTCTTCTCCACCAGTGAACTCAGTAAGGATAACCTGAGCATGTTCTCTGGGATTAATTGCATGTGGTGGGAGTTTTTCGATTTTCTCTTCTAGTTTGGCCACCGCTTTAGCCAAATGACTGATCTACTGATTAGTCTGGTTCAACCCAGCACGAAGCTCATTTCAAAAAATTTCACTTTTCTTAGCCATATTCTCATTGGCTTCCTCCCACGGTGCTCGCCTGTGCGGTGGTTGGTACATATGTTGTTGTTGAGGTTGGTAGTTTTGCTGCTGTTGCGGTCCTACCTGGTACTGTTGTTGCTGTTGGTTCTGGTTATACTGTTGACATTGTCCTGGTACACCCATATTGTTCTATTGCTGTTGTTGACCATCTTGCTTCCACCTGAAATTAGAATGATCCCTCCATCCAGGGTTATAGGTGTTTGAGAACGGATCATACTTGCGTTGATTTCCATATTGTCCTCCCATAGCATTAACATCAACAATGTCTTCCCCAAAATTAGGGTAATTTGCAGATTGGTGATCGGTAACATCGCATAGACCACATTGGCGATCCTGCTCCGGTATAGTCAATCCCGTAAGAAGTTCTTTGAGTTCCTTCATGTTCTTCTCCATGGTTTTCTCCAGCTTGGACATCTCTTCCTTCTCTTCGCTTTTTGTTGGCAGTTTCAAGTTCCTTTCGTGCCCTTCTTCACGTGATTCTTCTGCCATGGTGCCCAAGTGTTGGAAAATTTCCAACTGAGTTTTGCTCACCAATGGCCCATCACAGACTGCTAGGACCAGACTGCGATCATTCCTCCGCATGCTCTTTACGAAGCTTTCCACTTGATCCTTCAGAGAAATTTGGTGATGAGGACAATTGCTCAGCATCCATTTGAATCGCGTCCAGTATTCATAGAAGGATTCTAGCCCATCTTGCTTTATATTGCGGATATCCCATCTCATCCGCTCCACTCTTGATGCTGAGAAGAATTCTTCCAAGAAAACCTGTTGCATCTGTGCCCATGTAGTGACACTTCCTTCGGGTAGGTCGTATAGCTTCTTCTTGCTCTGTCCACCAAGGAAAAAGGGAAAAGTATCATTTTGATGTACTTATGTTGCTCGTCACTCGATTGGTGTATGATCGTCATTTTAAAATCTTGGAGATGAGTGTGTGGATCATCTCCTGTATAACCATTGAACTTCGGTAAGACCTGGATCAGTGAGGGTTTCAAGTCATACTGACAAGGTGCAAACGGGTTGACTGGTAGAGTAATCCTGTTGGGCCTCAGATTGAGATTAGTTGGGTATGCCAACTGTTTGAGGGTCTGCACCTACTCTGGCTCTGCCATAGCTTCGCGTCTCGCTATCCATGCTACTGTGCGCATTTGTCTTTCAGTTCTATTAATATCAGGATCGAACACCAATGCTCTTGCTGCTCGATGAGTTCCATGCATACACCAGTAGCGAAAAATGGAATGAGAAGAGAACAAAATTGTTGCGCGTCACTCTCTGGTAATGGCACCAATTTTGACACGCACCCATCGTATGGTACGATCAAAATACCTATGTATGCCCCAAACGGGCAATACACACTCCTATGCCCACAACTAACTGGCTAGTCTTAGTAGTAAATATAAGGTCCAATCCCACGAGGAGTGAGGATCCACTTTGTTCTCAGCGTACAAATTGAGGTGTCACAATTCGCAACATGTTTCTACCTACACAATTAAACTAGACAAAGATCAAATATAACAAGGGGTAAGATTTGAGTTAGGTCCTGACTTTTGTTGATATAGGTTTCGGTCATAGGCATATTAAAGATCCGTCCATGCTCCATATAATCTCAAGGCGTGGCCCAAATATATTGGGGAGTTTCAAGAGATTACACTTTACACTTGGGATGGTTGAGTCCCCTTGTAGTCACTTGGTCCGAAGGTCACACGCTTTCCAGTCACAGGGCAGTGCTTCACTTCTCCTTAGGTAGTGGTCATACCCATTATCCACTAAGTATGACCCTTACCAACCTTCTCTCCTGAGGTCCCCGGTTCCGAACCTTCGAAAGGTATATCTCTTGGGCTATTCATTTTCAAAACTGCGTCCAACCAATCATTTGATATACCTACGGATGCGTTGGCGCTTTCCTCGATCGATAACCATGGCTTTATGCCTCGTAACAGTTGGTGGGTAGTTGTTAGAGAATCCCAAGACTAAGGAAAGAAAGTGTATCCCATCAATCCTTTCCTTATCTTTCGGATCTACAACTCCTTTTTTTGATGCTGCTCAGCTACTCGGTCGTGGGCATACCGGTTATCACTCCCTGGTATGCCTGGCCTTTTCTTGACATGGATAGCCTTTTTACCGAACGGAGATCACCTGTTAGGCCCCTATAGTCCATGATTCGGCACAAATCCCTCTGGAACTACTAGACTCAACTGAAAGCATAAATACCTCATGAATGGTTTACATATCGACAACAGTCATTTTCTTCACTCAAATCTCGCCAAAGAGACTACTCGCACATAATGAAATACACGAACACAAATTGAAATGACATCATGATATAAAATAAAATGCAAAGTAGTAATAGATAGTAAATAATAAAGTACCCAGATCAAAATGCCCGAGACCGTCGGCCTTGCGATGGAAAAATACTTGAATGATAAAGTGTTTAATAAACTAAGGCAAACTCAAAATGAAATTGTTTGTGGAACACAATGATAAAAATGGAAATAGATGTAGTGCTAAAAGTCGAGCAAAAGTCATTTCCCGCTAGTTCTCCTTCTTCTTAAATACTGCAAAAGGGTGGAGGGCTAACCCTAGCTGCGCCAGCCTCCATATCTTTATCTTGATCTTCTTTCCTTTTTTAGCTCCTTGCTTGATTAATGATTTGATTGAAGATCTGATTGAAGTCTTTCTTCCAGCTGCAAATTGAGTCAACTCTCCAGTTTCTCGATCCTTCCAGGCCTGTCCATTCCCTTTCGCGATCATTGATCGAATCTCCTTGATTTACTTTCCATATCTGGCTTTGGCTGGCTGCTTCTCCCGGTAGTAGTCGAACGGATTGCTTCTTCGGTTCTGCTCATACTAGGTGGTACACTTCGGGATTCCCACATCTCAGATAAGATACTGAGGGGTACTATGCCTCAGCTCCTTGCTGGTAAACATTACATATGCAATCTGGGCTGGTAATGCCCATTCCGACCACATTTCTTCATTCTGCCACTTACTGGACCTTCTTTCCTCCACAATATTATTTTTCCCCGGTACGACCTGAACTGACACAAATAAAGGGAAAAAATAGGGCCAAATGGCCCAAAAGTCGAAGACGCATCACACATTATGTACATAAAATATATTTATACATATTAAACATCTTAAGTAATTTGTTATTATCAATATTGTTGCTTTATATGCGAAAGTTGGTAATGTTATAGGGAGGAGATCGTTGTGCATTAATATGAAATGAGACTTAACTTGATGTGATTTTTAAAGCTGAAATAAAATAGAGTTGAAGTTGGTTTGAATGAGAAGGTTGTTTCATTGGCTGATCTGTTGAATTCATGACGAAGATAACTTGATGAATATTCTGCATGAACTTGCCTCTTGAATCTATGTTTTCACTTTGAGTTCTCCCTCGGCAGAGTGAACTGTGTTGAATGATTTGTGTAGAGTGAAAAATGCAGAATCCCTTAACTTTGGATTTCTTATTTTTTTAGTTGCAAGTTCAGCTTGGCCAGTTACTTACATCAAATGATCATACAGGTTAGGCGGATGTGACCATTCAATGTAATTTTCACAGTTGCAATTTCGTACACTATTTTTCGGTAGCATCCTTTAATTCGTCAACTTTCAGACTTCGTACTTGAAGCTTACTAGTTAACTTCTTCCTTACTTCTACACCTATCTTTTACAATGTGTGGAAGGATAAGAAATGGGTTTTTCTCCAACTAATTGAACACACTGTTACAATGAAGAACAATTAGAAATTAAGAGCAAGTTATTAGTTGCTACACACGGTAATTGCTACTACCATTTGTTGAACAAGATTAAAGGTTTATGGGACAGCTGTTGTTGAGCTATACAGCAAGGATGCATATGCCTACAAGCACTCTGAGTTTACACGTGCTATGTCTTTGATGTTGCGCTTGAAGCTCGAGGCGTACAATAAGTTGATGCGTGTTGGACACGAGAAGTAGGCTCCATCACAGTATCAAGTAAACTGTTACAGTTTTCTTACATCCAATATGGTTGAGACTTTTAATGCACATTTATTGTACACCAGAAACCTTCCTATACGCTCGATGATATAGATAATTAGGCCGATGGGCGAGTATTGGCTCAATGAGAGATATGCGGCTGCTTAAGGTAGCGACAAATATCTTACTAAATAGGCAACACAAAAGCTTAGCATGGAGCTTACGAAAAGTCATCGTTACACTACTAATCGGACAACTGATAGGAAATATAGGGTATGAGCGAGTGATTGACACACACCCGTCGTGCGGTGCGGACAAAATACCTGTGTATGCCCAGTACAGACAATACACGCTCCTACTTCTCGCAATAAGAACTTAGCCTTAGCGGTAAGTGTAGGGTCGAATCCCACAGGGAGTGAGGAACCACTTTGTTCTCCTACGACAAACTGAGGTGTCACAATTCTCAATCTGTATACTCTGCACAAGAAATAAACAAGATCAATAATAACAAAGGGGTGAGGTTATTCGGTTAGGTCATAACTGTTGTTAACATTCGTTTCGGTCATAAGCACACTGATGATCCGTCTACGATCCATACAAGCCCAAGGCGTGGCCCAAAGACATTGGGGCGTTTCAATGGGTTATACTTCACATATAGGATGGTTGATTCTCATTGTGGTCACTTGGTCCGAAGATCACACAATCCCCGGTCACAAGGCAGTGCTTCACTTCTCCGTAGATAGTAGTCATACCCGTTACTCACCAAGTATGACCTTCATCAACCTTCTCTCCCGAGGTCCCCAACTCCACGCTTTTAGTGACACATGCCTCCTGGACTCAACTATTTCTGGCTTTGTCAGCCGACCAGTCATAGACATGCTACGGCGCCGAGATTGCTTTCCTCGTTTGATAACCATGGCTTTATGCCTCATCACAGTTGATGGATAGTCTCTAGAGAAGCCCAAGACTGAGGAAGGGCAGTGTATCCCATCAACCCTTTCCCCACCTTCTGGATCTACAACGCCTTTTGTTGACGCTGCTCAGCTACTCGGTCTTGGGCATACCGATTGTTGTACCTTGGTATACCCTGGCCTTTGCTTAACATGGATAGCGTTTTACCGAACGAAGATCACCCGTTAGGCCCCTACTGTCCATGGTTTCGAACAGATCCTTCCGGAACCACGAGATTCAATCGAAAGAACAAGTGCCTCACGAATGTTTACATGTCAACAACAATTATTTCCACCCCTAAAACCTCACCAAGGGAATTACTCACACATAACGCAATTCATAAATACAAAAAGGATTAAACACATTAAAGAACGAAAAGAAATGCTGAAATAGATAAATAGTACCTAGGCTTCAAGCCTTCGAACTTGTTCAAAAGTAGAAACACAACGGAATATGGAAAAGCACGAAAATGTAAATTGTTTTGGATGCCACACACGGCGAACTTAATTGAATACTAAAAGTAAAAACAAGAGTTTCAAGGTGCCAAGAGCTTCTTCACGCTGCACACCATTAGTCTTTTATACTGCTGGATGGTAGAGGCCTAACCCTAGCTGCGCCGGTTCCAAATCTTCGCCGGGATCTTCTTTCCTTAATTAGCTCGATCTTTGATTGATCCTGATTGAAGATGGCGTCCAGCTGCAAGCTTAGTCAACCTTTCCCATTCCTTCGATCCTTCCAGTTTCTTCTTCCACCTTCTACTTGTTTCTTCGAGATCTGCGAGATTTACCTTCCTTTTATGGCTCTGGCTGTCTGCTTCTCATGGTAACAATCAGACGGATTGCTCTCTTTGGTGTGACTTATACCAGGTGGGTTGCTCCAGGTTCCCATGCCCCAAGTTGAATTGGAGAGGTACTTGTTGGCCGAAGCTCCATGCTGGTAAACATGACTTAGCAATCCAGGCTCGGTAATGCCCATTCTGACCGCATTTCTTCCGTTTCCGCTCTATTGACCTTCCTTCCTTCACAACTTCGTTTTCCCCCCTGACAGACCTGTACCGACACAAATAAAGGGATAAATAGGGCCAAATGGCCCAAAAGTCGAAGACGCATCACACCTACACACTTAAAGCATACTTGCCCTCAAGTATATAGGTGGATTCACAGAAGACACGGACGAAAAGGTTGAAAGAAAAGGAATAAAACTAAAAGACACGAAACTTGCACAGATTTCAGGATCAGATCATACCAACATGCATCATTCAGTTCAAACAGACCACAAACCAGAGTAATGATCATGCATAAAGTGTGATGATAGTCTCTCTTTTCGCTCAAGCACCGGGTTAAGTGTTTACACTCATAATTTGTTGTGCTAGTTCCTCTAAGAGTTTGATTGATGACTACAAGTTAAGCACACTAGTATGACTCATCAAAGGGTCTTTGTTGGGTTGTAATGGGGCATACGGAGCTAAGGTGAGGTATATATGGTTCAGTGGCTAATTTCAGTATCACCCTTACTCAGTATACACATTCAGTACAGCTACAACCAACCCTTTATTCCTCCATTTTCAATGGGGCTCATCTTTCCTTGGGTTCTTTTGTGGGCAATAATTTTTATACAATTTTTTTGTGCCCAGATTTTCTTTCTTTCCTGTAATTCCTTGTCCACCATTTTATTCACTTTATAAATTCTTGGGTTAATTGCATCAAAATACCTGATTTTTTTCCAAAATTTGGTTTTTTGACAAACTTTTTAATTGTAGCAAAAATTTTAGCTACGTTTCAATTTATTGCAATGTCCGTCCCGCGTATATTTCCGGCCAAATCCATTCATTTCCGGCCAATTTATTTTAGCTACGTTTCAATTTATTGCAATGGATTTGAGACGATAATGTTTCATTACCCGGCACGACATGCCACCTAAGCTTTACGGAGGTCCACCTCAGCATGGATTTGGCCGGAAATATACGCGGGATGGACATTGCAATAAATTGAAACGTAGCTAAAATTTTTGCTACAATTAAAAAGTTTGTCAAAAAACCAAATTTTTGGAAAAAGTCAGGTATTTTGATGCAATTAACCCTAAATTCTTTCTCCTAGATATAGCATTGACAAAGCTCAAGAAAGAATGAATTCGGCTCAAGTTGGCATACAAGGGATTATTTTTCACATTAAACATCAAAGAAAAATCTGGGGCCCTAAGTCAAAGAATCGTGCCCAAATCACACAAATCATGTACTAGCAAAAATGAGTCCTCAAACAAAGTCAAGATTTCCTAGTCACAGCAAATTCTCACCATAAACATGTATTTTTCAATTTGGTCCTGATCTCACCGGTGGGGTATTTTCTGTATCCTCACAACTACCATCATGCATTTCATACTCAATCCACCAATCATGCCAAAACAGAAATCAGCATGCATAATCTTTCACCATCAAACAATGCAAGTAGACTCGACATCAAAAACAGATTAAACAGACACTAAAACAAGAAAAGCAAAAGATAAAATAAAACCTAATCTACGAGTTTAGGGGGAAAAAACTTAATTGTTTTGGTCGGAGGACCTTGCCTCCGCATTCAGCCGGTCCATGATTGCTTTGAAGCCAGCTTCCATAGCCTCCCTCAGGGTTGTGATCTCCGCACTCAGCATCAGCAGCTCGTCTTTCACTTCCTTCATCTCCGCCAACAACATTACGCTCTCGCTGCTGACAAGGCGGGGTCCCTCTGGCTCTAGTGGTCTCCTCGGTTCTGGTCTAGCTGCCACTGCTCTCTCAGGATACACCAAACGGTATCTCCCGCCTTCATCTGCTTCGACCACCCTCCAACGCACGAACCTGCCCAAGTCCAGAAAGCGACTTTTGGCCAGGGCTGCATCATCTGAGCTCTTGGTGTCGAACTTAATGAGCTTTTCTGCCAAGATGGTCACCAGTGGGCAGAGCGAGGGGTACTTGTTGGTATGGGTTACCCCATACTGAAATTGAAGCGCCACGGTGAGCCCGAAGTTCACCTTTTTCCTCTCCATCATGCACCACAACAGGAAGACTTCCTGTTGGGTGACCACATTGGAACCTTCCAGCCGGCCGTAGATGTTGTAGGCCAGCCACCTGTGGCAGATCTGCAAAGCGGGGTCCCTGATCTCGTTCGATTTGCTGATGTTTTTGACATACTTGCTTCCGGTAGACAGCAGTGACCAGTAATGGTCAATCCGACTCCTCCACTCCAGTGTGGCTATGGTTTCTGCCTGCTTGTACTCCTCATCGTAGACTTCTGTGGCTTCAATCACCCCCAGGTGGATATTCAGCTCGTTGATCGAGAGCAGGAATATCTTACCTTGCATCTGGAACCGCAAGGTACTTGGGGTCTCAATTGTGTAGTTCCCTTTGGGCTTAAACTCGACAGTTCCCATGAACTCCTCCGTCAACTTCTGGTATGCTTTAGGGTTCCACTCCAGTATCTTCTTCCAACCAATCCCTTCAAAATAACCCTCTACTTTCTCCTTGATCCCCAAATCCTCCAAAGCTTCAGTCACCAGAAAATACCAAGGGGTAATTTCTCTGTTTTGCAGGATGGCATACCTCTGACTTTCTCTCGGTATGACCACTCCGGAAGCAGTGGTGCGTATCAGCCCCTTTTGCCTTGTAAGTTTCGGCTTTGCAGTAGTGGCTGTACTGGAGGTGGTTTTCTTTGGTGCCAAAACCTCCTCAGATTTGGAGCTATCCACGGTCTCAGTTCTCTCTGGGTCTACTTCCATTGGCTCCTCCATCTCCTTGGCCTTCCCTTTTTCGGCTGCAGTGGGTTTCCTTGGTTTCTTACTCTGCTCAGCTTTTGTGCGGGTCTTACTGCCTGCCGGTGCCGGTTTGGCCTTAACTGGTAGTGGGGGCTTGGCAACATCTAGCTTCTTTTTTACTCCGGGTCTCTTGCTCTGGGGTGTCGGGATTTCTACTTCCTTTTCCTGAACGGCCTCAACTTCCTCCATTTCATCATCCTCTTCCTCGTCCACCTTCTCTTCTTCGCTCTTCTCCTCCTCCGCTTTCTCTTGTTCCTCCTCTTCCGTATCTTCGGAAGCTGTTCTTCCCTCTCGCACGGAGGTTTCTGGAATTTGTGGTTGCGGTTGAGCTTGAATAGGTGGTGATGCGACAGTGGACTGCGCCGGAGTTGCTCTGCTCGCCTGAGCCTTCTTTGATTTCTTCACAGGAGGGGTGAGCTCGGGCTCCCCCTCTTCCGGTTGCTTCGACTCGGCAGCTGCTCTTGCTACTTCTCGTTCCTCTTGTTGGAGGACTTCGGCACGCCCCTTGTCCTCGGGCTGGATCTCCAGCAAAGGGTCTTCGGTGATTTTAGTGGAGGTCTCCTCCGAAGCGGTCCGCCTTGTGGTACGCTTTGGAGGTGGGAGTTTGGCGCCTTTCTTCTTCGGCGGTTGGTTGCTTTCGGAGCCTGCTCCTCCTTTGGTTTTGGCCATTGCGATTTGCAGAGATCAAAATACTTAGGATTTGTGCAGAAGTTTCGGATTTTGTGGGGTTTTTGGAGGCGAGGTTGGCCTTTAAGAAGGGTGATCGGTAATTATGGGAATTTAGGGTTTGAGGCGAGTGGTGATCGTGGTGTAGCAGTTTTTTCGGAGGTTAGGGTTTGTGGGGAGGAAGATCGTGGGTTGAGGCTTTGAATATGGTAAGTGTGACGGTTATGGCAGAAAAAGAATTTTTAAGGAAATAAAAACTTGGCCAAAATTTGAAATTCAAATTTCTGCGGAAACCGAAGAGTTGCAGTCACATCGCCGCCTGCCTCTGACACGCTCGCGTCATCTCCCTCTGTAAGCCCTCTTCCAGACCGTTCCAATCCCTAACTCTCCACCTACACACTTTGCAACGCAAAGTGGGCTTGGATCAACCTCTGGGCCTCTTTCTGAATTATCTCGGTCCGACTTTCCTGCATGTTAGTGCATCCAAATAAAAACAAAACAACTTTAAAAAAGAAAATTCGGTATAGACCATACCGAAGTAACCACACTGGGTTGCCTCCCAGCAAGCGCTCTTGTTTCTCGTCTTGAGTTCGACCTTCCTTCACTCTTCATTCGTATTCAGGGTCGAGAAGGTGGCACTCCTCCTTCTCTTTTCCTACTTCAGCAAGCTCATGATAGGGCTTTAAGCGATGCCCATTCACCACGAACGTATCAACTCCATTGTGATCATATACTTCAATGCTTCCATTTGAAAAGATTCCTTTGATCACGAATGGTCCTGACCACTTTGAACGAAGCTTCCCAGCCATCATCTTGAAGCGTGAGTTGAAAAGTAGGACTTTTTGTCCCACCAAGAATTCCTTCTTCCTGATCTTGGCATCATGGATCCTTCTGGTTCGCTCTTTATAGAGCACCACATTATCGTAAGCCTCCAACCGAAGTTCTTCCAACTCACTCAGTTGCAACTTTCTTGCTTCTCCAGCTAGGGTCATACTGAGATTGATTTGCTTGATAGCCCAGTACGCCTTATGTTCTATCTCCACAGGCAAATGACATCTTTTCCCATAGAGTAAACGGAACGGGGACATCCCAATCGGTGTCTTGAAAGCAGTTCTGTATGCCCATAACGCATCTCCCAAATGATCACTCCAGTCCTTACGGTTGGGGTGCACCACCTTTTCCAGGATGCTCTTTATCTCCCTATTTGAAATCTCGGCTTGTCCATTTGCTTGGGGGTGATATGCAGTGGTGACCTTATGTGCACCCCCATCTTCTTGGTTAGTGCTCTGATAATGGCATTACAGAAATGCGACCCTTGGTCACTGATTAGAATTTTGGGTATACCATATCTCCCGAACACTTGTTCCTTCAGGAAACCTGCCACGGTATGGGCATCATTGCTTGCGGTTGCCTTGGCTTCAATCCACTTTGACACGTAATCCACTGCCACCAAAATGTATTCGTAGTTCCTTGACTTTGGGAAGGGTCCCATAAAGTCAATTTCCCATACGTCGAAAATTTCGACCGGCATGATCGGAACTTGTGGCATTTCATCCTTTGCGGTAATACCTCCAGTCATCTGACACTTCAGGCAGCTCTGCACCCATTTCCTTGCATCCGCGAATATGGTGGGCCAGTAGAATCCACTCTCCAAGATTCTGTGGGCCGTGCGTTTTCCTCCAAAATGTCCGCTATTTGCTGTTCCATGACACATGTCCAAGATTTGGGCATGCTCATCCTCAGGTATGCATCTCCGTATGACTTGATCTGCTCCAGTCTTCCAGAGATATGGATCATCCCAGTAATAATATCGTGCTTGTACGAGTAACTTCCGTTGTTCGAATCTTATCAATCCTGAGGGTAACTCTTTGGTAGTCAGATAGTTAGCTATATCCGCATACCAGGGCTCCTGCTTGGTTAGAGTATACAGCTCTTCTTCTTCCTCCAGGGCGCTCATCTCGTCTGGAAAGGTATCGGTAATGGGCATACCGTCATCTTCTTCCAGTTGCAACCTGCTCAAATGGTCTGCTACGAGGTTCGCAGCTCCTTTCTTGTCCCTTATCTCTATATTGAACTCTTGTAGTAGCAGAATCCACCTGATGAGTCGAGGTTTGGATTCCTTCTTGGCCATCAAGTATTTCAACGCAGCATGATCCGTGTAGACCACCGCCTTTGTTCCCAAAAGATAGGAACGAAACTTTTCTATGGCAAATACCACCGCCAGTAGTTCTTTCTCAGTAGTGGTATAGCTGCACTGTGCTGGATTCAGTGTTTTGGATGCGTAATAAATCACGCAACTCTCTTTGCCTTTCTTCTATCCCAGTACTGCTCCAACGGCGTGGTTGCTGGCATCACACATGATCTCGAACGGTATGTCCCACACCGGTGGTTGAATAATGGGGGCCGACACCAACTTGTTTCTTAAAATTGTGAATGCCTCCTTACAATCATCGTCAAACTCAAACGGCACATCTTGTTGAAGAAGTTTGGTCATGGGCTGGGCAATCTTGGCAAAATCTTTGATAAATCGCCGGTAGAAGCCTGCATGGCCTAGGAATGCCCGTATGTGCTTCACGGTCGTCGGGTAGGGCAATTTGGCGATGGAATCGACTTTCGCCTTGTCCACTTCAATACCCCTTTCTGAAATCACGTGCCCAAGCACTATTCCTTCCCTTACCATAAAATGGCATTTTTCATAATTAAGGACTAGGCTTTTCTCCACACATCTTTTCAGGACAAGCTCTAGATGCTTCAAACATGTGTCGAAAGAACTACCATATACGGTGAAGTCATCCATGAATACTTCAATGCAATTCTCCAATAGGTCGGAGAAGATGCTCATCATACACCGTTGAAAAGTTCCCGGTGCGTTGCAGAGTCCGAACGGCATTCTCCGGTATGCAAATGTCCCAAATACGCAGGTAAAAGTGGTTTTCTCCTGGTCCTCATGTGCCACAAAAATTTGCATGTATCCAGAATATCCGTCTAGAAAACAGTAATAGGCATTACCGGCCAATCTCTCCAACATCTGGTCGATAAAGGGCAGTGGGAAGTGGTCCTTCCTGGTTGCATCATTCAGCTTCCTGTAATCAATGCAAACTCTCCATCCAGTTTGCAATCGGGTGGGCACAAGCTCGCCTTGATCATTCTCCACAACCTGTATCCCTGACTTCTTCGGTACGACATGGACTGGACTCACCCATTGGCTATCGGATATGGGATAGATGATTCCCAACTCCAACAGCTTGAGAATTTCTTTCAGCACTACCTCTTTCATGACCGGGTTCATCTTCCTTTGAGAATCTCGAACGGGTTTGGCTCCCTCCTCAAGGTAAATGTGATGCATGCACTCCGTAGGACTGATGCCTTTTATATCAGCTAAGGTCCAACCGATGGCTTCCCTATTCTCTCGTAATACTCTGACCAATCAGTCTTGCTGCACGACGGTTAGATCAGAACTGATGATAACTGGTAACGTCTCTTCTGGTCCCAAATAAGCATACTGTAAATGCTTAGGTAATTGTTTGAGCTCCAAAACGGGTGCTTTCTGAATTGAAGGTAACAGCTTCTCGTTCTGCCCATACTGAGCCAATAACTCTGGTTTGCTTGCCTCTGCTCCCCCAGCTAGATAGACTTCCTGGATTAATTCCTTGATCTTCTGGTCTACCTCCACCTCGGCTTCTAAAGTGCTTTCTCGGAGGGAGTAGAGCTCCATGATAGCTTCCTTCATTTCATCGTCCTCCATATGTTCGGCATCCCGATCAGTTAGACCATATTGAATCACCTTCTCCGAGGTATCCCTGGAACCGAAAGTAATTCCTTGTTCCTGCACCAAGGGTTCAAATACATCGACCATGTCCACCGTCTCCATTGCTTGTTTCCTCTTCATGGTCTCATAGATATTGAATTCCACTTGAACTCCGTCGAACTCACATGTCAAGATTCCGGTTTTCATATCGATCTTGGTTCCGGCGGTCATCATGAACGGCCTTCCCAATAGTATGGCATTCTCTCCAGTTTCAGGTCCGGTATCTAGAACATAGAAGTCTGCTGGGAAAATCAAATCCCCAACCTTGATCAGCACGTCTTCCACTACTCCTTCAGGGTAAGCGTTGGATCTGTCAGCTAACTGTATGACCACACGGGTGTCCCTCATCTCGCCAATATTCAATCTCTTGTACACAGCCAATGGCATCACATTAATGGAGGCTCCAAGATCCATCATTGCCTTATCCATGTTGGTTCCTCCTATGTTGCATGGAATGGTAAACATCCCTGGATCCTTTCGCTTAGCGGGTAGCTTCCGTTGGATCACTGCCGAAACACTTTCTCCCATCACGTACCGGACTTCTTCCTCCATTTTGACTTTTCTTGAACAAAGGTCTTTCAAGAACTTGGCATATTTGGGGATTTGCCTGATAGCATCAAGTAAAGGTATGCTTAACTCAACCTTCTGAAACATCTTCATCATTTCACTTGCTTCCTTCTCTCTAGCCTTCTGTTTCAAGCGTCCCGAGTAGGGTGCTTCGGTTGGGTTGCCACCTCCAGCTTGTTCATTGGTTGGACCCTTCCCGTTCTTATTCCAGCCTCCTCGAAGCAATTCAGCTTCTGCTAACAATCCTTTCTCCTTTTCTTCCCCCTCAGGAAACTCGGTTAGCACTACTTGGGCATGCTCTCTGGGGTTGATTCCCATGGCTGGGAGTTTACCAGCGTTCTCCTCCAGTTTGGCCACTGCCTTAGTTAAATGACTAATTTGCTGGTTAGTTTGGTTCATGCCGGCACGAATTTCATTGCGAAACTTCTCGCTCTCCTTAGCCATGCTTTCAATTGCTTCTTCCCAAGGTGCTCTCCGATGTGGGGGTTGGTAAGAAGGTTGTTGCTGATTCTGGTTGTGGTGTTGAGGTGGTCCTAACTGGTATTGTTGTTGATGCTGGTTCTGATTATACTGAGGACGTTGCACTGGTGCGCCCATATTGTTCTGCTGTTGGGGCTGACCATCTTGCTTCCACCGAAAGTTGGGGTGATCTCTCCACCCAGGGTTGTAAGTATTTGCATAAGGATCGTACTTCCGTGGATTCCCATCATGTCCTCCCATGGCATTGACATCAACAATATCTTCACCAAAATTTGGACAATTTTCAGATTGGTGTCCAGTGGCATCGCAAAGGCCACACTGGCGAATCTTCTTTGGTATAGTCAAGCCCGAAAGAAGTTCCTTGAGTTCGTTCATGCTCTTCTCCATAGTTTTCTCCAGATTAGACATCCCTTCCTTCTCTTCAGCTTTTCTTGGTTTCTCCAGATTCCTTTCATGCCCTTCATCGCGTGATTCCTCTGCCATGGTGCCCAACAGTTGGAAGACTTCCAGCGGGGTTTTGCTCATCAACGATCCATTACAGGCTGCTAGGACTAGACTGCGATCGTTCCTCCGCATGCCCTTTACAAAGCTCTCCACCTGATCTTTCGGAGAGATTTGGTGATGGGGGCAATTGCTTAACATTCTCTTGAATCTCGTCCAGTATTCGTAGAAGGATTCTAGCCCATCTTGCCTTATGTTGCGGATATCCCATCGCATCCGCTCCACTCGTGCTGCTGGGAAGAATTCTTCCAAGAAGGCTTGTTGCAGTTGTGCCCATGTAGTGACACTGCCCTCGGGTAGGTCATACAGCCATCTTCTTGCATTGTCCACCAGGGTAAAAGGGAAGAGTATCAACTTGACATACTCTTGATGTTCATCATTTGATTGGTGCATGATTGTCATCTCAAAATCTTGGAGATGAGTATGAGGGTCATCTCCTTGATATCCATTGAACTTCTGTAAGATTTGAAGCAATGAGGGCTTCATGTCATACCGACGAGGTGCGAACGGATTTGCAGGTAAGGTGATTCCGTTCGGCCTCAAGTTGAGGTTAGTTGGGTATGCCAACTGTCTGAGGGTCTGCTCCGGTACGGCATCTGCTTGTTCAGCTTCTGCCATAGCTTCGCGTCTCGCTATTCGTGCTTCTGCGCGCAGTCGTCTTTCTGTACGATCAATATCGGGGTCAAATACCAATGCTCTTATAGCTCTACGAGTTCCACGCATACACCAGTAGCGGAAGATGGAATGAGGAGAGAACAAAATTACTGCGCGTCACTCCCTGGCAACGGTGCCAATTTTGACACACACCCGTCGTGCGGTGCGGACAAAATACCTGTGTATGCCCAGTACAGACAATACACGCTCCTACTTCTCGCAATAAGAACTTAGCCTTAGCGGTAAGTGTAGGGTCGAATCCCACAGGGAGTGAGGAACCACTTTGTTCTCCTACGACAAACTGAGGTGTCAGAATTCTCAATCTGTATACTCTGCACAAGAAATAAACAAGATCAATAATAACAAAGGGGTGAGGTTATTCGGTTAGGTCATAACTGTTGTTAACATTCGTTTCGGTCATAGGCACACTGATGATCCGTCTACGATCCATACAAGCCCAAGGCGTGGTCCAAAGATATTGGGGCGTTTCAAGGGGTTATACTTCACATATAGGATGGTTGATTCTCATTGTGGTCACTTGGTCCGAAGATCACACAATCCCCGGTCACAAGGCAGTGCTTCACTTCTCCGTAGATAGTAGTCATACCCGTTACTCAGCAAGTATGACCCCCATCAACCTTCTCTCCCGAGGTCCCCAACTCCACGCTTTTAGTGACACATGCCTCCTGGACTCAACTATTTCCGGCTTTGTCAGCCGACCAGTCATAGACATGCTACGGCGCCGAGATTGCTTTCCTCGTTTGATAACCATGGCTTTATGCCTCGTCACAGTTGATGGATAGTCTCTAGAGAAGCCCAAGACTGAGGAAGGGCAGTGTATCCCATCAACCCTTTCCCCACCTTCTGGATCTACAACGCCTTTTGTTGACGCTGCTCAGCTACTCGGTCTTGGGCATACCGATTGTTGTACCTTGGTATACCCTGGCCTTTGCTTAACATGGATAGCGTTTTACCGAACGGAGATCACCCGTTAGGCCCCTACTGTCCATGGTTTCGAACAGATCCTTCCGGAACCACGAGATTCAACCGAAAGAACAAGTGCCTCACGAATGTTTACATGTCAACAATAATTATTTCCACCCCTAAAACCTCACCAAGGGAATTACTCACACATAACGCAATTCATAAATACAAAAGGGATTAAACACATTAAAGAACGAAAAGAAATGCTGAAATAGATAAATAGTACCTAGGCTTCAAGCCTTCGAACTTGTTCAAAAGTAGAAACACAACGGAATATGGAAAAGCACGAAAATGTAAATTGTTTTGGATGCCACACACGGTGAACTTAATTGAATACTAAAAGTAAAAACAAGAGTTTCAAGGTGCCAAGAGCTTCTTCACGCTGCACACCATTAGTCTTTTATACTGCTGGATGGTAGAGGCCTAACCCTAGCTGCGCCGGTTCCAAATCTTCGCCGGGATCTTCTTTCCTTAATTAGCTCGATCTTTGATTGATCCTGATTGAAGATGGCGTCCAGCTGCAAGCTTAGTCAACCTTTCCCATTCCTTCGATCCTTCCAGTTTCTTCTTCCACCTTCTACTTGTTTCTTCGAGATCTGCGAGATTTACATTCCTTTTATGGCTCTGGCTGTCTGCTTCTCATGGTAACGATCAGACGGATTGCTCTCTTTGGTGTGACTTATACCAGGTGGGTTGCTCCAGGTTCCCATGCCCCAAGTTGAATTGGAGAGGTACTTGTTGGCCGAAGCTCCATGCTGGTAAACATGACTTAGCAATCCAGGCTCGGTAATGCCCATTCTGACCGCATTTCTTCCATTTCCGCTCTATTGACCTTCCTTCCTTCACAACTTCGTTTTCCCCCCTGACAGACCTGTACCGACACAAATAAAGGGAAAAATAGGGCCAAATGGCCCAAAAGTCGAAGACGCATCAGTGATCGAACTTTCATAGCCGATCTTCGTGAGAGAGCCTTCATGGTCAACTTTCATGAGCGAACCTGTTAATACAACGAATTCAACATGGACAACATGATGTGTTCTCATGCGTTCGTAGCCATTACGTATGGTATAAAATTACTTTTCCAAGTTTAATTTCTTAGAGTCTTTCTAATTATTGAAATTATGGATTACAGTGAGGCGAACGATTCAGTCGATGACTACGTGGACCATTACTACACGAGGATTTTACTAGTTGAGACGTACTCTAGTGCTTTCAATCATCTCTTCGCCCCCCTCCTTTCCCTCTAGGATCATTGGAACGTTCTTCATGACATAAAGGTTGAGATTGTATTGTCACATCTTGCATGTCGATGGGCTGGTCACCTAAGATAATCTGGATTTTGTTCGGGGAATGAGAGGATGAGTCAAATAACTACTACACCTGATGCATCTAGTAGGAGATGAACATCATCGAAAAGGTACGGTACATGCAGAAAGTCTGGTCATACGCGTAGATCATGCACGGGTAGAGGTGGCGATGAATAGTTGTATTGTTGTAATGAAACAACATAGTCGTAGTTGAATTTGTGTTTAGTGATGATTATGTATTATATATCATTGAATTTGAGTATAAAACAACACGAAAGGCCATAATAATATATCATTAGCAAATGGAAGTTCACTGTCCGACGACACTAGCAGCCGATTATTTCATCAGCGGCTAGTGCCGTTGGATAGTGAATTTTCAGTGGTACAGTCTCCAGTTATATTGTTGAAGACATTAACTACTTAAAAAATTGAATTTACCATCTATACATTCAATTCTTTAAAAAAAACTACCACAAACGCTCCCAACAAACTAATTAGTTATCAAAATAGGCCATATGTCATAAAATGTGAAAAAAAATACATAGTTAGCCTATTTTGGACCTGCATAACTCATAAATACTACTGGCTATCTTCATCATATACTTAAGACATGATCTATCACCCCAAACAATACTTGGGGAACCAGGAGCAATCACTCTATATACATGCACGCAAATATACAACAATTGTGGTTGTCTTGCTGGTGGAATTGCAGTGACAAATCGGGGGGCTGGATTGTCAATGTACCCCAGGAACCATTAGCATTCATGCCAATCTCGTTCATGTCATACCACAAAGATACATGCAGGACGCGACCAAAAAGATTCACTAGCGGCCTCAATCTAGTGATTTGCTGCTTCTGGACATGTGATTCAGCTATGACATAGTGAATCATATATCTCACACGCCCTCATCAACATGTGGAATCGATAGATGATGTAATGTGTATCCATCAGAAAAGGTATAAGAGCATCTGCAGTGCTGACCCGATAGGGGAGACTCGAGTCACCCCCAAGATCGGGTCGCCCACTGCAGTGATGAGCGACTCGAGTGCGACCTGATGGAACGGGGCAGCCACGATGAAGAAAAAGGTGGGCGCGTGTTATACACGCGCCTATATTAAAAAATTGAATTTTAAAATTTAAGAACGTTGCATGCATTGGACCGTTGCTGTTTGTTTGTTTCCCTTTTTTCGGTCAATTGACCGATTTTATTTTTTTATTTTTTAATGTAATCTTTAGGATTTTTAAAATTAAATGAAGTTTAATTTGAAGTCAATTGTGTTTTATAAATTTCTGCAATTAAAATTAAATAAAAATACAATAATCAAAACTAAAAAGATTAGGTCAGCTATCATGTCATCCCACTGCAGCCTCACTAACCCAATATGGTCCTCCCCTCTATCAGGTCACCCCCATTGCTGATGCTCTAATCACCTGCATACAATATATAATGCTTACCCCATAGCATAACCTAATAACCTATGCCTCATTGTCATCATGTACAAGTTGACAACCTACATAGTTTTCAAATAAGTTACAAAACTAATACTAATTTAATGTCGGAAATAAGTTTCACATTACTTATCCCTATCTTGAGGTTTCCTTTCGGGTATTCAATCTCAACCCAAAATTGAGATAAAGCTCGTGCTCACTCTCCTGAACAACCATTGTTGTGTAATGCCCATCCAAGACTTCATCTAAAAAACGAGCAAACACAAGTCTTGTTTGTTATGGGACAAGACGAGGCTCGTTGCTATGAACATATGGCGACCTTAGTACAACAGAAAAAACCCATTCTCGATTGCTTCTACAGAGTGGTGGTTCCTCTTGTGGTGGAACCATGACACGCACTCATTGTATAGTACGATCAAAACCTCGTGTATGCCCTCCACGGACAGTATGCGCTCCTATGCCCATACCGGACTGGCTAGTCTTAGCGGTAAGCAAGGGTCGAATCCCATGGAGAGTGAGGAACCACTTTGTTCTCAGCGTACGAATTGAGTTGTCACAATTCTCAACCTGTGTATCTGCCCAAATAAACTAAACGAAGATCAAATATAAAATGGAGTAAGATTTTAGTAAGGTCATGATCATTGTTGATATTCACATCCGGTCATAGGCATATTAAAGATCCATGCATGCTTCATATAACTCAAGGCGTGGCCCAAAGACATTGGGGCGTTTCAAGAGTTCATATTCCACACTTGGGATGGTTGAGTCCCTTGTAGTCACAAGGTCGTGATTCACTCCTCCTTAGATAGTATACATACCCGATCTCTCCAAGTATGCCCCTCACCAACCTTCTCTCCCATGGACCCCAGCTTCGCATCTAGTCAGCATACATACTTCGGGGGCTATTCATTTTCGGTGCAACAACCAATCGGTTATTGATCTGTCTATGATACATCAGGCGCTTTCCTTATTTCCTAACCATGGCTTTATGCCTCGTCAAAGTTGATGGGTGGTTGCTAGAGAAAGCCAAGACCAAAGGAGGACGTTGTATCCCAAAACCTTTTCTCCGCCTTCCGGATTTACAACATCTTTTGTTGATGCTACTCAGCTACTCGGTCATAGGCATACTGGACGTTACTCCCAGTATACCTTGACCTTTGCTTGACGTGGTCAGCCTTTAACTGAACAAAGATCACCCGTTAGGCTCCTACTGTCCATGATTCGGCACAAATCCTTCCGGAACCACTGGACTCAACTGAGGGCACAATAGTCTCTCAAATTATTTACATATCAACAATAATCATTTATCCCTCTCAAATCTCACCAAGGGTACTACTCAACACTCGAGCCTCCCCCAAACAGAGCTTCTGCCTCCCCAGCTCTGCCTCACACAGAGCCTCCACCTTACATAGACCTCTCTAACACAGAGGAGCCTCCGCCTCTCTCTCCCTTAACGAATGGGCAATAGAGCCCCCCCATCCGCCGCCCTCACCTACCAACAGAGCTCCTCATGCGCAGCCCGCACCAACAACCTCCATATTACAAATCGAAAATTCAAAATCAAATTGATTTTTCAGTACCCAAATCCAAAATCAAAAACTAAATTGATTTTCCATAACCTAAATTCAAAATCCAAAACCAAAACCTCGAATTCACCATGTTCAATTATAGAGCAGCCAGAAAATTACATAATTCCACAAAATTTGGAAGAATTTGGTGACTAGGGCTCGATATTGGGTGAAGGCAGGTGGGGGAAGTGGAGAAGGTCTGTTGTGCTGGAGAAGTGCCGGCTACGGGGGTGTGGGAAGGGCCGAAGGGGGAGGGTGGGGGAGGGATGGTGACGTGTTTTAGGATTTTGGATTTTAAATTTTTTAATTTATATTTTATTCTTAATTATTCTTAATTAAATATAATATATTTTTAACTCTTAATGAAACGACGTCGATTTATCTAATAAATTGACACATCAGTTTCAATTTTGCCACAAAGGAGACACATCAGCTTTAATTTGGCCGGATGCTCTCGCCGCGGGAAAAAATTGTGAACCAATTATAAATTGGTGTATTTAGATTAAAAGGTCGTGATATATATATATATATATATATATATATATATTATAAAATAAAAAGACATGCATATTTTCTTGCTATTATCCTTATATTAAATTTACTTTTACATGACATATATTAAAGAGTTAATATATCAAACTAGCCTATTTCTTATAATAAATTTAAAATTTATCCACTCAAATAAAAAAAAAATTAAATAATGGCCAGTTTTTATGGTAAATGACTAAACTGCCCATAAAATAAAAATTAAAAAATTAGCCACATCAAATCTTCTCCCTCCTCTCTTCTCAGTCTCTCTTTCTCTCTGTTCGCTCTCTCCTCTCGATGGGGCCAGTTTGAGAAACGAAAGCAGATCCTTGAAAATCACAGCTTCCACCAATTTGGGATCTCCTATGATAATAGCTATTGACTGCGTAATTGCAATGATCTTTGACAGTGCTTGGATTGAAATATGCCCCATTTTGGAGGATTGCTGAGCAATCTGCTCTGTTTCCACACGCGTAATTTGCGTTTGTTTATTTGCGCTAAGAAGCAATTTGCCTTGGTAGAATTGATTGATTCAACTACTTCAAAACCAATTAATGAATGTATCTACTAGTGTTAAGAGTTAATTTGCCTTTGCCTTGGTAGAATTGATTGATTCAACATGGCATAATTTGCCTTTGCCTTGGTAGCAATTTGCATTAAGTTTATTCTAGAAATCGAGAGCTACAACTTGAAATCGATAGCTACAAAGATTTAATGAATGTATGTGTTAGTGTTAATTTGGTGCGTTGATTTCAATGTTCTTGAATTCACGATCAGATTTATGAATTCACAACTTGATGTTCTTGAATTCATAATCAGATCCATGAATTTTTAACTTGATGTTCTTGAATTCACGCCCCTATCTATGAATTCAGAATATAATATTCTTGAACGCACAATCAGATATATGAATTCACAACTAAAACTAGAATTCACAACCAGCTCGATGAATTCACAACTGAATCGTTAGTGTTGGTTGTGAATTTGAGTTTTAAAATTAGAATTCACGATCAATTTGATGAATTCACGACTAAATTGCTAGTGTTAGTTGTGAATTCGAGTTTTAAATCTCGAATTCACAACCAACTCTATTGCTAGTTGTAAATTCAAGCTTTAAAACTTGAATTCACGATTAACAATATTTCTAATTGTGAATTCACAACTAATGTTTTTAGTTGTGAATTCAAACTTTAAAACTCAAATTCACAATCAAAATAAATCTTGGTTGTGAAATGCGCGAATTTTTTTAAAGGGTAATGTTTTAATTTTTATATGCAAGGGTAAAATAGTAAATGTGGTCAATTTTTTAAGTTTTTATCTTAATGGACAATTTTTTAAATTTACTATTCGAAAGTGCCTATTTTCAAAATTCACTCTATATTAAATTCACTTTTATAAATAATGTATGCTTGCAAAACCATCTTAAACATTAAAATGGAAATATTATTAAGGATAATTATATATAAATATAAGCATTATATTTAATTTTTATTTTTAACTTAATATTTTCGTTATTTTTTTTTAAAGTTGGTCTTGAATCTATCTTTTTTCTTAGAGCAACTGCAGCGCATAGTGCGAATGGGGGATTGACCCGCGTCTTAGGTGGGTGCCGCGCGCTGGAGACGCGCCCAGATGCGAGGCGGGGTCGAAGCCTCAACCCGGGGCGAGAGAGGAGGGTACGCGCCCAATTTAAAAAAAAAATACAAAAATCGTTAATTTTTACAAAATTCGACCGTTTGCTATTTTTGTTTTTTTTAAAAAAAAAACGACCGTTGCATTTCAACGGCTATTTTGATTTTTTATTTTTTTTTTCTTTTTTTCCCCTTCTATAAATACCACTCTTCCTTCCACTCTTTCAAATTCACCAACATCTTCAACTACAATTGTCTCCCAAAAACAATTCTCTCTTCTACATTTCCAAAGATGGATCGTGAATTTGATGAATACATGGAGCAACAAGGCGGATCCAGGCTTCCAATGATGGGGTTTGCTCCATTTTCACAAGCCTCCAATGTATTGGCTACGGGAAATGTTCCTCCGCCGGCGGCGAACGCCAACGTTCAAGAAGAGCCGGAGGAGGTGAAGCCGAAAGCCAAGGGCACCCGCACTGCATATTCTAGCGAGGAGTCCGAGCTCGTGGCAATATTGTGGGCGGAGGCAACCCACAATCCTATTTTGGGGACCTCCCAAAAGTTGCTCCAATATTGGGGAGCAATCGCCGAGAAGTTCAACGCGCTCAATACGTCGGGAGTGCCGCCGCGAAAGTCGGATCATCTCAAGTCCCACTTCGCCCGTGTCCAAAGGGAGACAAAATTCTTCGAGGGCTTCTACAACACTTGCAAGGACAATTGGGGGAGTGGTATGAGCGACGATCAAATCTTCCAACAAGCCCAAACGATGTTCGATGCGAATTTCAAGAAACAATTCTCATACGTCAAAGCTTGGAAAGTGCTTCGTGACTGCCAAAGATTCACGTCGCAAGCCGGGGATGTCCACTCCGCCAAAAAGTCGAAGGGCTCCGATGGTGGAGCAACCACTACTTCTTCGGAGCCGAGTGTCACGGCGAGACCCCAAGGCCAAAAAGCGGCAAAGCGAGACAAGGGCAAGGCGAAGAAGGGAGAAGGGTCTTCGGGAGGAGGATCGGCATTCTCCGACGCCCTCGAGAAGGTGGCCGAAAGCATGAAGGAGCATGCTCTCAAAACGGGGGAAATCGCCGAGGTCAAAAAAATGCAAGCCGAGATGAAACGGGAGGAGATGGATATGAAGCTCTTGAACAAGGACACGACGGGTATGACGGATGCGCAATTGGCCTTGCACAACCACCTAGTCCAAGAAGTGCTCAAGCGTCGAGGGCTTATTTAAATTAGGAAATTATGTTATTTTTTATTTTATTATCGTATTTTAATTATATTTTTAATTTTATTTTAATTATTGTAATGTTCAATTTTAATTTTAATGAAATTTTAATTTTAAAAATAAAAGTGTAGAAATATGAATTATGTGGAAATGAGGATCTAAGCACCCACCTAAAACACAAAGCATTGGAGAGGAGTGTATCTTAGGTGGGGCCCACTCTTAAGACACCCCTTTAAGCAACAAGCACTGTGGATACTTTTAGAATTGACTTCTTCCTTAGAAAAGTGATTAAGAGTTGATACTGTATTTTTTTTTATTAAAAAATAAATCGGATTAAAAACTGAAATTTGGTATAATTGGTGTATTTATAGAAAAGTGACGACATTTGGCAGGCGGAGTTTGCAAAATGTAGAAGACGGAGTTTTCCAAGTGAAAAAGCTGCCTCCACTCTGTCAGATTCAAATATTAAATTACCAACTTCTCTCTCTCTCTCACATACGCGCAGCGCAAGCTTGAATTTGAATCTCGGAGATGGCGTCTCTAGCCCTCTCCCCCTCCTTAAACATCCGCCTCCGCCCCCAATCCAACCCCTGCTCCCGCTCCCCCAAATCTCTTCGCCTTCAATTTAGATCTCCCACCAAAATCACTGCTACTACCCACAATTTCTCGAATCCTCAATTTCAAAATTCGCCCCTCTTGGTTGGGGCCCAGAAACGCCGACCGCTAACAGTCGCCTCTGCTTCAGCGGCCCCTCAGTCACAGGCATGGCAGGGGGCTTCGATGAAGCCTCTGATGGCCTCCATCGCAACGGGGGTGATTCTATGGTTCGTCCCGGCCCCCGACGGGGTCTCCCGCATCGCGTGGCAGTTGCTCTCCATTTTCCTGGCCACCATTGTCGGAATCATCTCCCAACCGCTGCCTCTGGGGGCCGTGGCCTTGATGGGCCTGGGAGCATGTGTTTTAACAAAGACGCTGACGTTTGCCGCCGCATTCTCGGCGTTCGGCGATCCTATCCCGTGGCTGATCGCGCTAGCCTTCTTTTTCGCGCGAGGGTTTATCAAAACTGGATTGGGGAACAGAATCGCGTATCAGTTTGTTTCTCTGTTTGGGAGCTCGTCGCTGGGATTGGGGTACAGCTTGGTGTTCAGCGAAGCGCTGTTGGCGCCGGCGATCCCGTCGGTGTCCGCGAGGGCCGGCGGCATATTCTTGCCGTTGGTGAAGTCGCTTTGCGTGGCGTGTGGTAGTAATGTAGGCGATGGGACCGAGAACAAATTGGGTTCCTGGTTGATGCTCACATGCTTTCAAACATCTGTGATTTCGTCGTCTATGTTTCTCACTGCCATGGCTGCAAATCCCTTGGCTGCTAATCTTACTGCAACTACTATAGGTATGCAGATTGGATGGATGGATTGGGCCAAGGCTGCAATAGTGCCGGGCTTGGTGTCGCTGATCGTTGTTCCATTCCTGCTCTATATAATCTATCCACCTACGGTCAAGAGTAGTCCCGATGCTCCAAAACTTGCAAGGGACAACTTGGACAAGATGGGGCCCATGTCCAAGAACGAGATCATCATGGCTGCAACTCTGCTGCTCACGGTATGCCAATGCTTCTATGAATCTGCCTCTGCATTCTAACTTTAATTCTAACTCATAATGTAAATATCAGGTGGGGCTCTGGATTTTCGGTAGTGTCCTGAATGTGGATGCCGTCACTGCTGCAATTCTTGGTTTATCTGTCCTCCTTGTAAGTGGGGTGGTAACGTGGAAGGAATGCCTATCTGAATCGGTTGCTTGGGATACACTTACATGGTTTGCCGCACTTATTGCAATGGCTGGCTACCTAAACAAATATGGCCTTATTACCTGGTTCAGCCAAACTGTAGTCAAGGTTTGCTTACCTCTATCTTACAATCACATAATGATGACTAACTATAACTGTAAGCCCACACAAGAATTTGATTTTGACTGTCCCCAACAAGGAATATGGTGCTTTGGTAATAATTTGTGTCTGGAATTTAGAATCATCTTTGTTTTGGTGTTTTGTTCCTTGCTTATTTGATTTTGTTGTGTATGCAGTTTGTTGGTGGATTGGGTCTTTCGTGGCAGCTATCTTTTGGCATTCTTGTCCTACTGTACTTCTATTCCCACTATTTGTTTGCGAGCGGGGCTGCTCATATTGGTGCGATGTTTACAGCATTCTTATCTGTAGCGAGTGCTCTGGGTACTCCACCGTATCTGGGTGCTGTTGTGCTGGCCTTCCTTTCCAATCTTATGGGAGGCATTACTCATTATGGGATAGGATCAGCCCCTGTGTTTTACGGTGCAGGTTACGTTCCACTCGCAAAATGGTGGGCTTACGGCTTCCTTATCTCAGTCGTCAATCTTGTCATTTGGCTTGGTGTTGGAGGCCTCTGGTGGAAGGCCATTGGCTTGTGGTAGAACTGCCTCCACTCTATCTTTCACATAAATGAGTTTTTTCAGATTTCCAACAGAATCAGGATTTTACAAGTTTTGGTCACTTGGTATACAAATCAAGGTGTTTATTGTTGCTACACAACACCATTCAACTGCTCTCCTTTCTAATGTAACATCTTTCCTTTTTTTTCATGGTATGCACTATGCAGCAATGAAAATTATTAATTTTCATGTCCTTTTTCACTCATAAGTTGATACGTTTTATTATTGGGGATCAGTTTTCTCGGAGAATTAGACCTCTAGATGTGTATAATTTTCTCAATTATGTTGAACTTAGAATTTTAGTCGATTTGAGAATGTATTTTTTTTTCAATTCCAACAAAATAATTTAACAATGATTTAAATAAATTGAATTTATTAATTTCTATTCTTTGCATATTAAATTGAATGCAATTAAATGAATATGTGAAGGCAAATCTACTCGTAGATTGTTAATTTAGCATGAGTTTAAAATGATGATAATGTCAAATATTTGAAGTGTGCCTTAGAAAACTCATCCATGAAATTGAGTTGAACTAGCTTGGGCCTTTTAATAGTTGGGCAAATTTGAAAGATAACTGATGGAGCTAAGACTTAAGTTTCTATTGGGCTGGGTTCTGTCTACTATCTGAACATGCCAACTATTTTATGTTAATTCAGAGGTTAGTTAGATAAAGGGAAAATTGCACCTAAATACACAAACTTTGCCAAAAATTCATATTTGACGCGAAGTTGAGATTTTACATTTTAATACACCAACTTTCTTTGTTGTCCAAATTTAACACGACTTAATTCTTAAAAATTCAAAAAACAACCCATTTTTGTAAATAATTATACAAAGACCCACTTATGTTATAATTTGGGACATTTAAACCAAACCAATATATTTCCTTATGATGTTTTCTTTTAAACCATTTTAGGCGCGAATCAGAGATTAAAAGAAAACATCATAAGGAAATATCTTGTTTTGGTTTAAATATCCCAAATAATAACATAAGTGGGTCTTTGTATAATTATTTACAAAAAATTGTTGTTTTTTGAATTTTTAAGAATTAAGTCGTGTCAAATTTGGACAACAACGAAAGTTGATGTATTAAAATGTAAAATCCTAACTTCGCGTCAAATATGGATTTTTGGCAAAGTTTGTGTATTTTCACGCAATTAGATAAATGCTTCAGATATTTTATTAATTAGTTTGTAGCCCATTAAATTTCGATATCACTTTACATTATAATTTAAAATTAGAAATTATAAAAATAATTTTAGTAAAATTGATTATATGGATTCATTAATCGTAGGTGGAGAATAATGACGAGCTAGTATTAGAGGTGGGAATCGGGTCGGGTTAGGTACCCTATCCAAAAAAATTGGATACCCCAATCTGAAAAACGCTACCCAACATCAAAATCAGATACCCAAGTCGATTATTCTGTACCCAAAATTAGCCAACAAAGTTAAAGTGATTTCCAACAATATCTGATAGTTGAACGCCAACACAAACGCACAACCACCTCACGAAAATGAACAATGCTTTTTATGCATTCAACGGAAAACAGATCAAACTTGAGCCAACAATAGTATCACATGTCTCCAAAATACATTAGTCATCACAAGCCAGCCAGTCTATTTCAGAAGCATGCGGTAGGGGTATTTAATTAAAAAATTAAAAACAAATAATCAGTTAATTCGAATATACCTAATACCCGATACCTCCTTATACCCTAATTTTTCTGGTATTGGGTACTCTTATACTCGGTATTGAGTCAGATTGAGTATACCCGATACATGATACCCTAATTTCCATCCCTATGGTCAATCATCCATATTTATTTAATATATATATGTATGCGTACTCATCCCTGCTGAAATAGAAATTTTATTGAAATCGAAAAAAACAACGTACAGAGACGAAAACCCTTGAGAGCACAGGCGCAAATTAAGGGCCGGACCTCAAAAACAACAGAGCCCATTGAAAGTAAAACAACCAAACAAAGAAAGTTGAAGAAACAACAAAAATAGAAACAAACAAAGGCCACCGACCACTAACTACGTGAGAAAGAACGCGAAACAGCCAAAACAAAGCAACCACCACAAAGACCACCGAAGGTCATTGCCAGCAACACGAACGGGCCGCCGACAGCCACCAATGCAGAAGCAACATGAAACTCCTTCCACCTACACCGAAAGCAAAACACCCAAAGCTCCAGAGAAAAATCCTTAGTGCCCAATAGCACCAACGGACACCTGCAAAAACAGAACACCCGAACAAGAAGAGGAACAAACAAGCACTACAGAGCCAAGACCAAGAAAACAAACCCCCATAAACGAAAAAATACTTGTTCTCGAGAGACAACCACATCGGCCAAAGAAAGTTCACTAGGGATTCCACTCCCCAAACACAACACAGCCCAAACTAAGCCTCCCCAGAAAAACACCCCCCGTGCAGTGATCAAAGATAAGGCCTTAAAAAGCAACAATGAGATTATACAATTTAAGCCGATCAGACCCAATTCTCCGCTAGGAGTGAATTCCCTAATGCAGAAGCCTTTACAATTAGATCTCATTAGAAAACAAAGAGGTTCCAAATGATTACACGAAACAAAGGCTAAGGTCACGAGATGAACCCTTTGGTGGAAAACTAAAATGTTCTCGCGTGGTTTCCCATGCTCATAATGAACCATCAGATAGGGATGGCAATCGAGTACGACGGGTACGAATAGTGACTATCCATACCCATATCCACGAACTAAATGGATAGTGGTTTTTAACCACGAAACTATCCATGGATATCAAATGGTATCCATACCCACTACCCGCGGATACCCGCTACCCGTCGGGTATCCACGAACCCGCTATCCGGCGGGTATCCGTCACCCGCTATTCGCCGGATACCCACTATCTGCTGGATACCCGCCACCTACTATACGCCGGATATCCACGAAACAAAATTTAAATATAAATTTACAACAAATTTAATAGAAAAAATAAATAAATCAACACAAATAACATAGTTCAAATCCACATGTTGAAATCCACAAAGAACAATGTTTAAATTCAAATTCATCAACTAAAATATAAAATCCAACAAAATTCTATAATTGTTCAACAAAATTCAAATTTAAATTAGACTATTAGAGTTTGGGTCTTGGTTCAGTTTCTGTCTGGGCCTATTTTAAGATATAATATGCTAGTCCATAATCTCAAAATATATATTCAAAGCCCATATTTTATGAAATTTTTTGTGGATATTTGACGGGTAATTTACGAATACTTGACGGGCATTTTTTGCGGGTAAACGGGTTTCGCGGGTATGGATAGTAAGTATCCAAACTCATACCCACGAACTAAATGGATAGTGAATTGCAACCACGAAACTATCCGTGGATATCAAGTAGTATCCAAACCCACCCTAATAGGTTCAGGTTTTCGCGGATATCCGTTACTCACGGGTAGATTGTCATCCCTACCATCAGAGGAGCAGAGACCCAGAGCTATCATAAGTTTAAACCGAAACATAATATACAAGGTAGAGATAATACTACAAAAAAACTTACCGGACTCAGACGGAATTACCGACGGAAAATAATCCGTCGGTGATTACCGACGAAACAACGGCGAAATTTCGTCGAAGATATTTTTAAAAGTTTACCGACGGAATTATTAGCGACGAAAAATAATCCGTCGTTAAATATTATTTTTCATTATTTATTTATTTTTTAATTATTTTCTTACATTTACCGGCCGAATAGCGACAGAAAATAATCCGTCGTTAAATATTATTTTTTTATTTTTTTTAATCTTACCGACCGAATAGCGATGGAATTATTAGCGACGGAAAATAATCCGTCGTTAAATATTATTTTTTTTTTTTTTTTTTTTTTTAAAATTTCAGTTAGCGATGGAAAATAATCCGTCGGTAAATATTATTCATTTTTTTGTTATTTTTATTTATTTTTATAAAAATATTTTATTATTTTTTAGTTAATATTCCGTTTTTTTTCTTCTTATTTTTAAATTATTGAGAATATTTTAAAATTTATTGTTATTTTCAACAATAATATATTTCTTCAATTAACGATAATATTAATTTTTTTTATTATTTTAAATTCGATCGTATATTTTCCGTCATTCTTTCGTCGGCACCACAAGTCTTAGATATCATCTCGACATATTCTAAAGTTATGAATAAATGATATTATATATTGAAATAGAGCTTAAATGAATTAATATGTGTTAGTTATATCAATAATACGCGTGTTCTGTATTGATGACTAGTCGAAAGCAACTTCAAGGTTAAGCGTGCTTGACTTAGAGCACAACTAAGATGGGTGACTCACTGGAAATCAAGCACAACTAAGATGGGTGACTCACTGGAAAGTTCGTCTTAACGTATGCAATTAAATTCAAAATGCATTATAAATACCAAAATACTTGTGGGGAATAAAGCTAGATTGATAAAAAAAAAATAAAAATAAAAAGAAATTAGCTACTGAACGGAAAATTTCGTCACTATTTCAGATGACGCCTTCGTCGGAAAATTAGCGATGGACGTATAATTCCGTCGGTATTCGACTTAGCGACCACGTTTAAGGCGACTCACGGTCTCCATCGGTCATCCGTCGGTGATTGTTTTTAGCGACGGAATTTTGGGCATTAGCGACGGAATTTCCCTCGCTAATTGCCCAGTTTCTTGTAGTGTAAGATAACAGGCTCATACAATGAGAACACTCCCCCTAGCATCTACCGGACAAATCACGATAAAAAATTGCTCATCACGGTGTTGCATCCAAAACATTATACCAATAGCACTGCACAGGAAGCATAAAGACCGAGAGAGACAGGAAAAACAGTCTAGACCAAACACAGCACCAGAATCCATAGTAAAACAATCATAAGCATGTGTTGGGCACCTAAGAACAAGCAAATACTCAATATGAGGGGTCCATTTTCCCCACATAGAAAACCAAGAGACCCATCACAGGCAAACCAAAGAGCAAAGCGTCAAAAAAAGAAGCCCCGCCCCCATAAAGAAAACATGCACATGACCCAGGGCAAAGAGTAAAAAAGAAAGAGAGCGTCCCTGGATAATAGCGCATCCAAGCAAGATCCACCATCAATTATGCCATGCGACAGAAGCAGCGGGCAACATCATCATGAACATGTTGATAGATGTTTGGGATAGGCCCGTTCTACCAACCTTCAAGCCTAAAAGAGGAAGCAAGAAAGTCAGCAACCCGATTACCCTCCCGAAAGGTATGGGAGGACTGAACACGAATCCCTTCAGTAAGAGCCAAAATTCGATTCCAACGTTTTTGAAGCGCCAAGGGACATGAGAGGACCGAGCCTGCAGTAAGAGAACAACAAACATATAGCCAGACTCAACCCAAATATTATCCCAGCCCTGCAAAATCATATGCTCTCTAGACCAAAAATCAGGGCCATAAGCTCGACCTCAAAAGCAGCACCAGGACCCTGCGAAAAGTGAAAACACCCCAACACTGTATTAGACGCTGTACGAATAACCCCTCCACAATGCATAACCTCCGGATCACCACGAATAGAGCCACCAATATTCAGCTTGACCCAGGGATCAACCGAACGATGCCAAACCACTTCGATGGGAGAAAGAGGGTGACGAGGCACACGCGAGACCCCAATAAAACGCAGAAAATAAAATTCACATAATGTATGCGTACTCATCCCAAATACATTATGTATGAAATTGCAACTCTCTTCGTCCCATAAAAGTGTGAACCTTTTGTCATTTCAGTACATCCAACAAGAATGTATTTTTTTATTTTGGACACTACCTCACCACATGATACTACAATCAAGTGGATTTCTTTCTCTACTCACAATACACTCACCTAATATTTATTAAAACTCGTGTCACCAAAAATAATACACACTCGTAAAGGAGAGAGTACAAGTTTGGATGTTCATTTTGCAGATTAATTTTCAGAGAATTTTCGTTGATCGCTTGAGAGACAATTTTATTGTCGTTATCTACACAATGTGAACATACAAGCGATTTTTATTGTCGTTATCTAAACTTCAATATATAAATTGCTTACAAACGATTTCAACAAGGAAAACTTTTCATCTGCTTTCATTTTGGTATTAGAAACATCAAATTCTTCTACATTATAACTCCAAATTAAATATTTAGGCAACCACAAACGAAGTCGATGGAGAACGTTTACAAACGATTTCAACAAGCGGCTCACTCTGTTGTTGGAGAACAAGATCCAATAATTCAAAACAGATAGTAATATAATCTATTTAATTAATTCATTCAACCTATTAAAATAGAAACTATTCCATTCTAAATTCAAAGTTAAAATATAAATTAAAGATCACGTACAAGAATTGAGACATTAAATAGGAACGAGTTTGAGTTTTTTGAGCTTCAGTTTGAGTCTGAGTTGGATTATAGATAAAGGGTGCTGCTAAGCCTAAGCAATATGTTATATGTGAGAGCTGAAAACTAGTTTTCCAGCACCAGCTCAGGTTGCTGATTAACTTGTACACTAGCAGGTTAGTTTGCCGAGACGATCCCAACCGAGCCCAGAAATCTGTTACAGCTGAGGAGAAACACATTATTGCTACAACAGCAATTTATGATATAACAACAGTAGGTAGGGTTACTTGAGACAGAAAGATGATAGAGAGATGAGTTTGTGACGGGCAGGGTAATGAGCATGCCACGATTGCCAACAGGAGAGGAAAAGGGAAGGCACGCTCGATTCTCTTATGTTCAGGAACTTCGGTAGTCCTCGTATTTCGCCCGAATGTGGGTAGCAAAGTAGCCATCATTTGTTCATCTGGATCACACTCCTGCAAACAGAAACAGGTACATGGTTCAAACTTCAATGTTTAAATTAAAATAGGAGGGGGGAGCTCAACATGAAAATAGCAGAATAGTGGAAACCTGAATGCTTATTCTTCCACATCCACTCCTGAGACGCCTGACAGAATAAGCAATATATTTAAAACCTCAAAATATAGAAATGAAAAAGAAACAGGGGTGTCTGATTTTTCGACTCCAACCTGCTGATATCGCGCAGGATCATTTGCTGGAGCTTGCGCATACCCAATTTCCTAAAAATTCCAACAGCCATTACAGATAGTGAAGACAACGTGGTGTCAGGAAAGTGGATTAAGTTTTTCAAATAGCCAAAAGGAAAGAACACAACGTATCCGATCACTCCTTACCTTAGTACCTTGTTTTGCAGAAAATCCAGGGACATGATACTGAATATTGAAAGAAAGGAGTACGAATTACAATCATGAAATTCCACTGTTGTATATTTATATATACATATATACTGACCGATGATTGAGCAGCCTGCTGAAATGGCTTGGCTTGGTTGTGGATCTGAGCTTGCATTTGAGGAGCCTGTTGCACTGATGGTCCTGATGGGTGTGAATGCAACTGAGGGTGCGGGTTAGACGGCTTCTGTTGCTGGTGCTCATTTAGCGCCAGCTCCTCGGGTTTCTCCCACTATCAAAGTAAACTTTAAATGAAAAGGGTCCTTCTGAACAAGGCATAAACATATAATACGATATGATATTTCACCTTGCTTTCACCAGTTAAGCTGTTGTAGTAGTACTTGTATCCATCAGGCGACGTGTGCTCGGACCAATTGCTTGTAGCAGCAGCAGGAGTACCACCAGTGATGGCGGATGAGACGGTAGTCGTAGTGGTAGTTAAATCTCCAGCTGGTTGCGTACCAGTGGTGTTCGCAATGGGCTGAGATAGCATTCCAGGCCAAGGAGACTGGAGAGAACAAAAAAGTTTCTTTAATAAGTTTACAAAGCTAAGTGGCGAAGGAGCATAAAACAAAACAATTCCAACATACATACAACCAATACCTGCTGTTTAGCAGCTAGTTGACCCTGATGAGTTGCTAGATTTTGATTCGCCGGTTGTCGCTGCTGCACTTGTTGTTGCAACTGATTTAGGACTTGTTGAGAAGACTGGAAGGTAGCCTGTAGAGTTTGTTTCTGTTGTGACAGCATTTGAGCCAACTCCGAAGGCGGCTGATTAAAAGGTTGATGTTGCTGAGGATACTGTGGCTGATTCCCGATTCCGGGAGCTTGTCTGTGAGCAGACGACGCGCTATGCTGCACTTGTAACTGGGGGGAAATAGAGTGCTGACCATTCTGTCCAGGCAGAGGTTGTGATGACAGGGCCTGACTATATGGGGTCTGTATCTGACCAGGTTGCTTCTGTGATCCCGGCAAACTGTGAATGTTGGAGAAAGATGTCGCATTTGATGGAGGTAACTGTACAGGTTGTGGCAAAGGCTGTGGTGACTGAAGAGGTCGTTGCCCGGGAGATAGCTTTGAGCCATAAGATGGAATTTGTGGTGCGGAATGGTTATAATTCTGGAAATAATAGAAACTGAGATTAGTGTCTCGAATATAAGATGCTCCATACGGTAGAGCTTAATTTTCCAACTTACAAACTGAGACATAGGTGCAGACGAGACAGTTGGTCCGGGAAATGAACCGTCCATGCTACCAGGAATAGCTCCTACAGGACCCTGGATTGGCCACAGAAAACATAAGTAATATCTTGGAAGGCGAGGAAGAATGGAAAGAAAGAGCGACCACTCCTAAATATAGCGAGTAATATAGGAATGACTTTTCGTGCTCTTACTGGAGTAGAGGAAACGGCCATATTCCCGGGCGGCCTAGGCTGAAACTGATTAGCATAACCTTGGTTGCCAACATGCGGTCCTAGATTCTGCGGGCTTGGCCAAGAATTAGGATTGGGGCCACGAAATGGCTCTTGATGATCTAGTGGAGGTCTAGAGAAGATCACAAGGAGGTTCCATTAAACCTCAAAATCTTAAAGCCTTTGAAATTTAAATGCTTTATGTTAGCAGCAAGTATAATTACAAGAAAATACCTGATCCCAGGGGCAGAAAATCGAGGGCCAGTAACGGGTCCACCAAAAGAAGGACCACCTCTGCAGAAGGACAAAAAGATGTCCAACAAGTTAGGTGCATTTATGACTCCCTAAAGAAGGAGAAGAACAGGCGAGATTATTTTCATAATTAGTTATGCTTTTAGAAGTTCGGAATTATATGATACTCACAATTCAATTATGATTTTTCAAACTCCATATAAAATTATGGTCAAACAAGTTAGGTGCATTTATGTGCAAAAGCTACCTTGACTCTCCAGGTCTAGGTCTTTTAGGATCAGCAAATCTAACAGTTAACGGTTGATCACAGCCCTGTGATACATAAACCGAACAGTACATTTATCACGGATTACAAAATGGATATCTGAAATTAAACCACCATTGAGGAAATGAAGGGAACATACTCTCATAATATATATTCCATTTAGAGCATTGATGGCCGCTTGTGCCATATCTCTCTGAGAGTATTTGACAAATCCACAACCTGCAAAAGGTCAGAGATAAAAGAAAATTAACACAAACAAGACGTGTAATCGCCTATAACTCCCATGTCCTACCATACCACACCACCTTAAAGTGACATAAAAGGCAAAATAATTTTTTTTTCAGCTTATACTATAAGTTGAAGTCCCATTCCTGAATCAAAAGAATTGTCAAGGATATTGACATCACATATTCAACAAAAACAAAAATAAAAATCCACATACCCCGACTCTGCTTCATTTCATCACGCATAAGATAGACATCCTCGACTCTACCATAAGGTAAAAAGATCTGAAGAGTAATGCCAGTCATTGTCATCATTCAAACAGTAAATGTTTCACAGAATTTAAATAAAGCCAGTAACAAACAAATAGTATTACGATAAATTAATTGAACTAACAAGCCACATAAGGTGCCAAAAGAACAAGAATAATTTCAGCCATGAAATGCAACAATCAATGTATAAGGCTAAAAGAAGCAAAAGGCTAGCTCTAAGCAGCAAAACATACTTCTTCAACTTCCTTCTCAACAGCTTGTTTGTTCAAGGACCCAACAAACAGCTTGTATTCGGTTGCACCTGAGATCGAATTTAAAGACCAAAATTTCACAAGTAACTAAAAGTATCAAATCCCCCATGAAGATTAATAGAAGAGTCAAAAGCGATGAATATATTCACAAACAAATTATTTGAGCATTGAATATTGTAGAAAGACAAGATAATCAGCGCACCAAGACGTTCTCGCTCTCCATCAGCATATCTGACTTGTATAGGTCCCGTTCCCTGTGTAACCAAAGAATAAATGATACATATACAAGTGTAAGTTATAGGCATTTAAGAGACTGACAGAAAGATATACCCCAGGTAACGTGTACTGATTATGCAATGAGCCAATTGCCCTATCTGCCTCATCGGGAGAAGCATATTTAATGAAACAGCATCCTGCACAAGCCAAAGGTTGGCACCCACAGTTTACAATGATATTCTTCCTTCGTCCGAATAAAACAAGGTGCAGTAATGTTAAAGCTTAAAATAAATTGTTTAACGTAAATACTAAAGCCAAAATAATATTAAAAAAAATCCTTCATATATATCACGTTAAGATGCACTAGATGGATCTCGATAGAAACCCACATTGTTCCAAAGGTCAAACTCATAGACGATAAGACAACAACAAACAAGGTACAACAACAGCTAAAGTTACATTCTGTCATAATTAAAGACAAAAAAAAAGGTCCAACTCAAAAAAGACAAACAATGTCCTACTAAAAAAAGACAAAGACAAAGTAAAAAGAGATTAAATGGATAGCACACGTTAAACAATGGATCTTCATCAGATAATTACCATAACCATCGACAAAAATCAAATTGTCACCGACATGCCAAACATTCTCTAAGTCTTCACTCGTAACAAGATAATTTTATGCGCAACTAGCCAACCAAAAACCAAGAGATCACATATCATCAATTTGCTCATGAAATGTACACATAACTACACGTCTGAGTAATAAGAGAAATAAACTCATTAAGTAAGACAAAAAAAAGTATTCACCAACTAATATTGAACAATAAGCTAGCGAGGAGCAGAAAATTAACTCACTACCAAGTGCCAAGTCATTAACGCATGCAAACTTATTAAGTTGATTCAACATAAAATGTACTCATAGATGGTCCATTTAAATATAAATGCGAATTACATAATACCCGAGTGTCTGAAAGGAAACACAAGGAATTATAATAGTCTAGAAAGGCCTATTAGCCACTACGATTATCATTGCCACTGACAATTTGAGAAGAAATTTAAACTAGTCACAACCGTTATACACAAATGTCAAAATAAGTGGAACACTTTGAGAAGATAGCTAATGCACAAGTTGTAATAGCATCACCGAACTATGATAACTGTAACAGACATAGATTATCTTTCTTAAGAAAAATCACTCTCTACAAGCAGATAAATCGCCATTTACAAAATAAATAAAGTAAATAAAGGTACCAGACACGGACAAAACGAGCAGCATTCCACAAAAATCAAATTAAATATCCAAAGAACAGAAATAGCACAACCACAGGTATCACAGCAATATTGACGTATCAATGCTCACTCTTTTTCATTGAATTAGTTCAATTACAATCAATCTTAGCAAAAGAAAGGAACTCCAAGAAAACAGATATAATAAAAAGACACTATCCCAAATTCAACTCAACTGTAAAAGTCATAAGGCAACAATCATTCACCACCAAACTGCAAAAGAACTACTGAAGTCGTAAAATGTACCAAAGCACAAAGCGTAACGAATTAAGAAGCATGAATAGTTGTTTAGGGAAAAATGAAGTGACAATTAAACGGGACTGCCAGCAGTTGGAGATTGTCCTGCTACTAGGAGAACATTTCAATGCACCATGTATCAAGTGCTCGTCTAACAAGACAAATAGCTCTCATTCATCACATCATGTGAAATACTACAAGGATTGCAATATGAACCAATGCATGATTGGATCAGTCACCTAAAACGCTGTATCTCATTTGCATTCGGTTTGAATATCCATATGAATAAAAGTTGAAATAAACTAATCCATTAAAAAAAAAAATGCATCCACGAAACAAGCCATAGGATCTCCATTCAACAAACTACATCTATGGAGCTAACAATAGCGTCTTCATTCATAAATAACCCAGCAAGATCCACTCACATTTGAAATATTAGAGACTCAAACAGATACACTCTTGCAAAACCCTACACCACAATACTACTTATCCATTACACCAAAATAAAGTCTAGATCAATACAACGCATCCAACCAGATTTTTAATCAGCATCCACATCACTATCAAAGGGATAAAATAGTGTCTTGAGACTAAAATATTATTTATGCTGTACCACTTTGGTTGGTCTCAAAATCATACAATGAAAAGATATATGATTGAAAATCATGGTCTACATAACTAGATTGAGTAGCTGTCCATGTCCAATCATTAAATACAAACGTGATATAACAGAGTAGAACACAAAATCAATAGCTGCTTAAGTAGCTCGCTTTCATGAAATTTGTGACAAAGAGTGAAACCAAATTGCCATCCCTTCATACATGTATATACCTTTTACAAAACAATGAGAGGAGAGATGTGGAGATAAGAGCTAGCAAGACATTTATTGCGTCCATACAATCATCACCATTATCAAACCACATCCAATCAACAAATGTGTGATGTTACAAAAGCCAACATGTTCAGTTGAACAAATGGCTTTGCGCATAAAAACACATCAAAGAAGTTGATTTTAACAAATAGGCCTAAAAAACAATATTACTGGCTCGCTGGACTGATCCAAGGCAAAACTAATTGCATGGAGTCCACATCAGTTAAATAATCAATGCAACAAACACAAAATCTAGGAGATACATGTATGGTGCCAATATAAACACAAAGCAAATAAATCCCACTAACAAGCACAACCTCAATACAAAATAGTATACTAAAGATAACAAGGAGAATTAAAGCTCTCAACAATGAAATAGAAACAACGAAGGCAGTTGTTCGTGTTCAAACCAGTGGGCGTGAATCATGAATTATTTACTATGGCTAATCCAAGCTTTTAAAGCACAAGCAGATACAGACATCTTGGTTAGGCATCAATCATGTTAATTTGAAACAACCAGACTTGGAAAGTATAATAAAAATAAAAGAGAGAGATACAAATTCACAGCCATTAACAATAACTTGCAATACACCACACATCCACAAAATGATTAATGCACAATACAAAAGAGGAAAATGCAAAGAGTTGTTGTTCGTGTGTTCAGACCAGTGGGCATGAGTCATGAAGTATTTACTATGGCTAATCCAAGCTTTTAAGAACAAGCAGATACAGGCATCCTGATTAAACAACAATCATGTTAATTTTTTTTAAAACAACCAGACTTGGAAGGTATACTAAAAATAAAGAGAGAGAGGGAGAGATATACAAATTTCACCACAGCCAGTAACAATAACTTGCAATACACCAAACATCCATAAAATGATTAATGCACAATATTGGAGAGAAAAATGCTAAGAACTGCAACTACGGAATAGATCTTATCACGTCACATTCATATCAATCTCTCCAAATTCAGCATACATAAGAAAAATGTCAACTAACTAAAACCATGCAGAGCAGCTTATAAAAGTAAAGCCATTTAACTCATTCAAGAAGAAGAAAAACAAGCTATCGCGATATGTAGAAAATTAATTCTAACCGATTCATGAGATCAAATTCAGATTATTGTCTCCCATGTTACAACAACAGATTTTTGTCAAAGAATTTAGTGTAAAGCAAAATTAACATGTTCTAGACTATGCACATCTAAAGAGGTCTACAAAGGCCAAAATTGTTCTCCCTCATTAGTATACAATGATTAACTTATGTAATATTTAATCTAGTCTTCTTCTTGGGATGATGGAGTATGTACAGAAAAGAAGAAGGCGAATGAACAACTGACGAGAAACATAAGGCTACAGTGGCTTCCTTCAGCCCTCCAAAGGACCTGAAAAGACACTTGCAAAGAAATTTCAATTGAGTAAAACACAGCATAATAACATACCTTGTGGCTGCCCAGTCCTCTTATCCTTGATCAGAGCAACTTCCATCACACGCCCATGTTTTTCAAATAGCGGTCGGATCTATAAACACAAAACAAATAATAAATATGCCTCAGTAACAACAATAGAATGCATTTACTTTTAAATCACTGGAAATAGAAGTTCAAGAGCATGTCCTTAAATGATCATCAATCATGTATAAATTCGAGAATTGAAACTAATCAATGCAAATAACTTACATCGTCTTCCGTGGTTGTCCTTGGAACAGACCCAACAAAGAGTTTGGCAAAATTAGCTCCTTCTCTGCCTAAAAAAACAAAGAAATTGTATTATTTCAACTAATACGTAAAAAATATAGTTGGGAGTGAACCACAAAGAACAATACATTACAGAGCCATGGAAAAAAAATGCGCATGACATAGTAGCTTCAATTTATCTACAGTTTACAGCACCATCGAGTATTCAAAATATGCATATTAAGGTCATAATCAAGAACCATAAGGAAGTTAAATTTTGAAAAGGAAAAAACTGAATAAGTCAAAATAGAACTTGAAAACTTTTCTGATACCCAATTAGATTTCAGCTTTCCTTATCTCCAAGAACTCATCAAGTACGTACATTACGAAATTTCAAGAAATGGAGCCTTATTAAAGATTCCGAACTTCTGTCTAGTATTAAATCCTTTGAGTTAATTGTCTACTGAACTCTTTTAGACCGTCATTAACAAATAATTTCAAATTTACCTTTTTTTTCACTATTTCATCTAAACTTGGCCACACAACAAGCTAAAACCTCAAGATGCAATCTAAACTTTAAGCTACAGTCCAATAAAATAAAATTACTCGAACTCATAAAGTACCTGGAGATCTTTCTCTACCAGAGTAACCACGTTTTTGGCCCGAGAGAGGAGTGGGGGGGCCCCCATAGTTATCAAAACCAAAGCCTGGACCATCACCACCGCCTCCGCCCATTGGTCGAAAGCCTCCAGCTTCACCATCACTGCCACCCGACCTTCGAAAACCTCCACCATCACCACCACCTCCACCCATTGGTGGAAACTCTCCACCACCATCACCACCACCACCACCACCCATCTGCGGGAACCTCCCACCATCACCCCCAAAGCCGCCCATTGGTCGAAATCCAGCAGAATCAGCTCCCCCTCCTATTGGTCGAAATCCAGTAGCATCAGCTCCCCCTCCTATTGGTCGAAACCCTCTTCCCCCAGCGCCACACATCGGCCCAAACCCATCTCCGGCACCAACCGGCGGTCGAAACACTCCAAATCCATCCCCAATTGGTCTCAATCCTCCTCCTACCACGCCTCCACCGCCACTAGGCCGAGATGGGTAGGGCGGCGGACTGTCAAACGCCCTACTATTCTCCCTCCCGCCGCCACTAGAAAATCCGCCGGGATAATTATGAGGACTGTCGCGGCCACCTCCGCCTCCGCCGCCACCGCCGCCTCGATAATCATCCTGGTGACGCTGGTGAAATGGAGCTCCGCCGCCGCGGGAGTGCCTGCCGCCTGAATTGTATTGATAAGGTGGCTCGCTGCTATTGCTGTACCTATCAGTACCTCTATTTCTATCGAATTTCTCCATGGAAATCGCAAAATTGGGAAAACCCTAACCCTATTATTTTCAAAAATTGAAGCTGACGATTGTTGTGCAGAGTGAACCCGAGAAATGAATCATGAACAGAATAAAATGATCGTTTTGGCTATGCAACGACGCCGTTTACTAACTTTTCGTTGGGTTCTGCTCAAAAAAAAAAAAAAAAAACTTTCGTTGGGTTTTTCAGGACTCATGATCCAGTTTACCAAATTTTATTTTGAAAACCCAAAACAGAGATGGGCTCCAAAAGGCCAATTCTATAAAATCAAATTTTATTTCCATTTCCTAATAATTTTTTTTTTTAATTTTTCCATTTCCTAATAATTTGATTTCACAAGATTATGGATTATCTAAATTGTAAATAGTCCATTAATATCCATTTTTCTTAATTATAAAAATAAAAATATACATCTAGTCATTATTTTGTATGAAATACATATAAATTTGACATAGGTATGATGGAGGATTGATTTGTTGCATTTGTTGTTACAAGATTTATTAATTTTGTTCAATTTTTTTTATTTTGCCTTTTGACCATAATTTTATATGGAGTTTGAAAAATCATAATTGAATTGTGAGTATCATATAATTCCGAACTTCTAAAAGCATAACTAATTATGAAAATAATCTCGCCTGATATTTAAAAGACCATAACTGATTTATCGAACATCGTATCATTTGGAGTTTTAAGACCAACCAAGTTGTGGGCATCACCTCGTCGCAAACTTGACAGATCACCTCTAACTTCTGAGCATCATCTTGTCTGAAACTTGAAAGAGAATCATCTCGTCTAAAACATGAAAGAGCATCATCTCGTCTGGAGTTTTGAGCATCATCTCATCTAGAGTTTGAGAGAGCATCATCAAATATGAAATTATATTCAACCGTGACTCCAATTGTCAACTATCTAACAAACATAACTCTAACAATTTAGATATTTTATTTATATATGTAATTTTATTAGTTCTGTCACACCCCAATTCTTGAAGGAATAAATATAATCGAGGTGCAACTAATTCATAGAAATAAACAAGGAACAACCTTGTTAAAAGCCGAATAATAAGATAACGAGTCGGGCTAAGCCCCTTTGGATCACAAGTTTTGTTTCATGCTTCTGACAACCAACATTCATTGGCATAAATTTAGTAGTGAAGAGTCTAAGCTCGGTCAGGTATATCATTTGAAATTTAACATGAAGATCTTAAGTTGGGAAAACAAAAGACTGATATGAGTAATTGCTACAGCGGAAGTCTAAAATAGGAATTTAACCCTAGCCTCAGCTCCGTCCCGTCAGCACCGGCCAGCCAACCTGAAAACATTTGAAAGTATTTTTGGGCTAAGTACTAATGTACTCAGTGGGCAAGCATTTTCATAAACATTTCATATTTTCGTAAAGACAGTTTATCCAATCATACTTGACATGACTTAGAAGGTTTTAAATTGAAAGAACTTCTAAGCATGTTAAAATAATTTCTTTCATTTGTGCGCACATGTCACACTCCCTTTCCGTTACTCGCTGTGATCCCGGACCTTTTAGCCACCGACGGATCCATTTCTCCCATTGCACTTGCCCTGAGGACGTAACTCAGACAAGTTGAATTGACCTCGGGACGCTACCTAGGCAGGCCTTACATGATACATGCTCCGGAACACATCCAGCCAAGCACCCTTATAACGCCTCTTACATGAATTAGTGCCCGATGGAGATCAACCCACCGAAACAACTAACAAGTGTACACAATTCTCAAATAACGTGTTAGGCCATAAGAGAACCTCGATCGATCCATGAATTGCGAGCCTTAAACAGAGCAGAGTGCACATAAACATTTTATTGGATAAACAGTTTGCATTTAATAGAATAAACAATTTGCATTTCATTGAAACATTTAGAGCTTAATAACTCAATCATACTTTGTACATTTGGAAAGTAAGCCCACCTGTATAGGCAAAGCCTGTCGTTTAACCTTATCTCTGAATCGGAATAGCAGTGCTAATCCTTCTGATGCTCAAAGCCTACAAGAAATCTATTCTCAATAGGTCTCCTTGAATCTAATCTTAAGTCATGGTGTAGTGCTTAACATTCTATGATTCACTTAGCCGGGTTTTCAAAAATTTAGTAAATAAATAATTGAAAACTAAATTCTTGAGTTAAGGACACCAACAATATCCTTACTCGATTTTCTTAAATAATTGGAATTATAAATAAAACCAATTAAATCATAAATACTTTTATTGCAAAATGAAATGCAATTTCATGTCATGCTTAGCATATAATAAGTAATTTACTTAAAATATGCACATAATAATAATATAATATTATTATGCAAATTAAAATAATTAATCAAACTTAATAAGTCTAATTAAAATAGTGCAGTCCATTTTAAATAAAGAAGCTGCACAGCCCAATTGAATAAATTAATAAAGGCCCAGTTGATTTAATAAGTAAAGGCCCAAACTGAAACAAAAATAAACAAAAACTCGGCCCAACACCCCAAGCCCAAACCTAGCCCAACTCTCAATCTTTTTTCCCCCTCCCTCATCAGTCACGCACCTCACGAAATCATCAATCTCACTCTCCCTCAACTGCTCCTCTCTCCCTCGACTCCTGTCACTCCCGCCGCCGCGGCTCCTCCTCCGGCGAAAAGCCGGCGACTGACCCTCTCCCTCTCCCCCATCTTCTTCTCCCTCGTTTTCCCTCTACCTGCACAACCCGACGGCCGCAGCAGCTGGAACCAGCCACCGCCTCCATCGTCCTCCCAGCGACAGCAGCTAAGCCAACATCACCGGTACCCTCTTCCCCCTGTTCTCTCTCCTCCTTGGCGACGACGGAACGCCGCCGCCTCCCTCGGTCTCTCTAAAAGATGGTGAGATCGCCTCTGCTCCTCTCCTTGACAGACGAACAGCAGCAGCCATCGGCCACCACCGTTGTCGATCTCACCATCTCTGGACCACCGATCGACCTCAAAGGCCGAGACCGCCGTCGCTCCCTCCGCCGAACAGCCCTGCTGTCCAGCCGCCGTCCACCCCTCTCTCTCTCTCTGGATCGACGGGCAGCAGGAGCATCAGGCCGCCGCCGCCGTCGTCCTCCGTTCAGCCCTCCACCCAAACCAGCTCCGACCAACCCACCTCCTTCTCTCCAACCGTGGCCGGGCAGCAGCGGCACAGCCGCCGTGCCCTGCCTCCCTCGACTCTCGACTCGACAGTAAACACACAACCAAGACTCAACCTTTCTTCCTTTTCTTTTTAGAAAAAACATGCTTCATGTATGTATGTATATGCACAGACAATAAAATAAACATCATTGAGTTTGGGTCTTGTTGCCATATGCAAATTTATATATGATGAAATCAGTGTATGTGTTGTGGGTTCTGATTTGAGTTTCTGTTTCAAAAGAAATGCTCGAGCAAGAGAGTTAGGGGTTTAAACCTTCAAAAGAAATCTGTTGGGTTATCATTCTGCAAAACTTCTGAATTTGCTCAGTTGCTGATGTGCTGAAAATTGATGAGGGAGATGAAATTTGATGCATGTTTTGAGTAAGCTTGCTAGCTATAGTTATTAGTGTGTGATGGAAGGAGGACTTTGGCTGATGAGATAAAGAGTGAACCTTCTACTTCTTGCGAGAATGGGGTGAGTGAAATTGTGGGAGAGGTGGTGAATAATGCAATGTTGCTGCAAGCTCAATTTATAGGCAAACTTAGCCGTAATAGTTGAAGACAATGGCAGTAATAGTTGAAAACAATGCATCAACTTTTGACAATGAGATTATTTGCCGTAAATGCATGGAAATTGGCAAGAGCTGTGAATAGTAACCTATGTGGTAGCCCATTTGACCAACAACAAGAATAGATTTGCTGTCGTGTAGTTCAGTTTGGAGGGGAGTTGGTGGCTGCCAATTGCCAAGTGTGGCTAAAAGTTGAAAAAACTAAATGTAGGAGCATGGCTCTTGATGGGAGTCTAAGTGAGGTGAGTGATGATTTGACAATTAAAACTGTCTCATAAAAGAATTGTATCTGTAAAAATCTTTCAGGATAAAATTGTCGAAACTGTAATAATTCTTCAGGATTTGCTAATTAAAAGCTCGTGAAAATACTTGAATGTTAAATTAAATAAATATGCAATGCATATAAATTTAATAACTAAATTTACCAAAGCTTTTGTAAATTATTTTTGTTGGAATTAAAATAAATTCTTTTTCTCAATCCGGCGTGAATCTTCTTAAATCTAAGTTCAAAAATACTCTAAATATAGCTACGAGGAAACGGGGTGTTACATTTCTCCCTCCTTATAAAAATTCCGTCCTCGGAATTGCATATTTGGTATTCTAGTTTGGGATACTAGACTTTCATTATCAGTGCGGCTACATAGCTTGATGCTTATCACATTTTCTAATCGTGAAAATGCTACGTCTCATGTCTCGAGAACTGTTGACAAACGAACTCATTCTAATCATACTATGCTTATCGTAATCAAAGAAGATCTTATTGGGACAACTATATAGTACGAGTTTATACATTGGGATGACTAAATTGACAATCACCGAGATCATAGTCATGTGGGCTGACCAGACCCAGCACGGCGAGTCACTCAGTCAAATGGGAGCTTCGCTCCCAATCATGTCAACTTCTTATTTCTTATAAAGCTCTAAGTCAACTTCTAACTTAAAGCACTTACTTCTAAGTACTTCAATCATAATCATTGGTACCATATAGGTCCATTCTATGTCGTTCTAGCGGTGCTATCACGACTAACATTCTTAAGACATTCTTGGGTGGTTCTCAAACAGTTTGTAAAAGAATTCCTCATTCTAATCATATAGGCAGTGAACCTAAAATGATAACATAAAGCTTTCTCATCATTTATTCATACATACATACATATATTTGCTTTCTTTGAAAATTTGAGTCATATGGACATTAAATGTCCCTTTCATGAAAAACTTTGCTTATGCCGGAAAGATTCAAGGAATCTAACTCGACCATACATACATACATACATTGATTCGTTAAGGGCTCGGGTTGTCCCAAACACGAAATACATTCATTAAGTCGTTATGAGTTCGGGTAGTCCCAAACACGACAAAAAGCATTCACATAGCATCGTAAACATAAGGCGCACATTTTCTTGAAAACTTTCATAACATCTGAAATACATATATGTATATTTTTTTTGAAACTATTATCGTACCTTTGTTGCGGCAGTGTGACGGCGAGCTGAGGGCTACTGACATTCTTAGAAGTCTAGAGATACTATTCTAGACTCGACATCAAAAAGCTTATGGTTATCAGAAACATGAAAGAAAACTCATGCTCTGATACCATTCTGTCACACCCCAATTCTTGAAGGAATAAATATAATCGAGGTGCAACTAATTCATAGAAATAAACAAGGAACAACCTTGTTAAAAGCCGAATAATAAGATAACGAGTCGGGCTAAGCCCCTTTGGATCACAAGTTTTGTTTCATGCTTCTGACAACCAACATTCATTGGCATAAATTTAGTAGTGAAGAGTCTAAGCTCGGTCAGGTATATCATTTGAAATTTAACATGAAGATCTTAAGTTGGGAAAACAAAAGACTGATATGAGTAATTGCTACAGCGGAAGTCTAAAATAGGAATTTAACCCTAGCCTCAGCTCCGTCCCGTCAGCACCGGCCAGCCAACCTGAAAACATTTGAAAGTATTTTTGGGCTAAGTACTAATGTACTCAGTGGGCAAGCATTTTCATAAACATTTCATATTTTCGTAAAGACAGTTTATCCAATCATACTTGACATGACTTAGAAGGTTTTAAATTGAAAGAACTTCTAAGCATGTTAAAATAATTTCTTTCATTTGTGCGCACATGTCACACTCCCTTTCCGTTACTCGCTGTGATCCCGGACCTTTTAGCCACCGACGGATCCATTTCTCCCATTGCACTTGCCCTGAGGACGTAACTCAGACAAGTTGAATTGACCTCGGGACGCTACCTAGGCAGGCCTTACATGATACATGCTCCGGAACACATCCAGCCAAGCACCCTTATAACGCCTCTTACATGAATTAGTGCCCGATGGAGATCAACCCACCGAAACAACTAACAAGTGTACACAATTCTCAAATAACGTGTTAGGCCATAAGAGAACCTCGATCGATCCATGAATTGCGAGCCTTAAACAGAGCAGAGTGCACATAAACATTTTATTGGATAAACAGTTTGCATTTAATAGAATAAACAATTTGCATTTCATTGAAACATTTAGAGCTTAATAACTCAATCATACTTTGTACATTTGGAAAGTAAGCCCACCTGTATAGGCAAAGCCTGTCGTTTAACCTTATCTCTGAATCGGAATAGCAGTGCTAATCCTTCTGATGCTCAAAGCCTACAAGAAATCTATTCTCAATAGGTCTCCTTGAATCTAATCTTAAGTCATGGTGTAGTGCTTAACATTCTATGATTCACTTAGCCGGGTTTTCAAAAATTTAGTAAATAAATAATTGAAAACTAAATTCTTGAGTTAAGGACACCAACAATATCCTTACTCGATTTTCTTAAATAATTGGAATTATAAATAAAACCAATTAAATCATAAATACTTTTATTGCAAAATGAAATGCAATTTCATGTCATGCTTAGCATATAATAAGTAATTTACTTAAAATATGCACATAATAATAATATAATATTATTATGCAAATTAAAATAATTAATCAAACTTAATAAGTCTAATTAAAATAGTGCAGTCCATTTTAAATAAAGAAGCTGCACAGCCCAATTGAATAAATTAATAAAGGCCCAGTTGATTTAATAAGTAAAGGCCCAAACTGAAACAAAAATAAACAAAAACTCGGCCCAACACCCCAAGCCCAAACCTAGCCCAACTCTCAATCTTTTCTCCCCCTCCCTCATCAGTCACGCACCTCACGAAATCATCAATCTCACTCTCCCTCAACTGCTCCTCTCTCCCTCGACTCCTGTCACTCCCGCCGCCGCGGCTCCTCCTCCGGCGAAAAGCCGGCGACTGACCCTCTCCCTCTCCCCCATCTTCTTCTCCCTCGTTTTCCCCCTACCTGCACAACCCGACGGCCGCAGCAGCTGGAACCAGCCACCGCCTCCATCGTCCTCCCAGCGACAGCAGCTAAGCCAACATCACCGGTACCCTCTTCCCCCTGTTCTCTCTCCTCCTTGGCGACGACGGAACGCCGCCGCCTCCCTCGGTCTCTCTAAGATCGCCTCTGCTCCTCTCCTTGACAGACGAACAGCAGCAGCCATCGGCCACCACCGTTGTCGATCTCACCATCTCTGGACCACCGATCGACCTCAAAGGCCGAGACCGCCGTCGCTCCCTCCGCCGAACAGCCCTGCTGTCCAGCCACCGTCCACCCCTCTCTCTCTCTCTGGATCGACGGGCAGCAGGAGCATCAGGCCGCCGCCGCCGTCGTCCTCCGTTCAGCCCTCCACCCAAACCAGCTCCGACCAACCCACCTCCTTCTCTCCAACCGTGGCCGGGCAGCAGCGGCACAGCCGCCGTGCCCTGCCTCCCTCGACTCTCGACTCGACAGTAAACACACAACCAAGACTCAACCTTTCTTCCTTTTCTTTTTAGAAAAAACATGCTTCATGTATGTATGTATATGCACAGACAATAAAATAAACATCATTGAGTTTGGGTCTTGTTGCCATATGCAAATTTATATATGATGAAATCAGTGTATGTGTTGTGGGTTCTGATTTGAGTTTCTGTTTCAAAAGAAATGCTCGAGCAAGAGAGTTAGGGGTTTAAACCTTCAAAAGAAATCTGTTGGGTTATCATTCTGCAAAACTTCTGAATTTGCTCAGTTGCCGATGTGCTGAAAATTGATGAGGGAGATGAAATTTGATGCATGTTTTGAGTAAGCTTGCTAGCTATAGTTATTAGTGTGTGATGGAAGGAGGACTTTGGCTGATGAGATAAAGAGTGAACCTTCTACTTCTTGCGAGAATGGGGTGAGTGAAATTGTGGGAGAGGTGGTGAATAATGCAATGTTGCTGCAAGCTCAATTTATAGGCAAACTTAGCCGTAATAGTTGAAGACAATGGCAGTAATAGTTGAAAACAATGCATCAACTTTTGACAATGAGATTATTTGTCGTAAATGCATGGAAATTGGCAAGAGCTGTGAATAGTAGCCTATGTGCTAGCCCATTTGACCAACATCAAGAATAGATTTGCTGTCGTGTAGTTCAGTTTGGAGGGGAGTTGGTGGCTGCCAATTGCCAAGTGTGGCTAAAAGTTGAAAAAACTAAATGTAGGAGCATGGCTCTTGATGGGAGTCTAAGTGAGGTGAGTGATGATTTGACAATTAAAATTGTCTCATAAAAGAATTGTATCTGTAAAAATCTTTCAGGATAAAATTGTCGAAACTGTAATAATTCTTCAGGATTTGCTAATTAAAAGCTCGTGAAAATACTTGAATGTTAAATTAAATAAATATGCAATGCATATAAATTTAATAACTAAATTTACCAAAGCTTCTGTAAATTATTTTTGTTGGAATTAAAATAAATTCTTTTTCTCAATCCGGCGTGAATCTTCTTAAATCTAAGTTCAAAAATACTCTAAATATAGCTACGAGGAAACAGGGTGTTACAAGTTCAAACCTCGATTAGTAAGTGATTTTACTATCCATTCTCGACTCATATGGTAATAGATGCTAATTTGTCGAACCAGTTTAAATTTTATAAAGATCTACACAATCAAATATAACTTGTAACAATTATAGTATCTATTCTATAGGAATAAGAAAATATAAACATCAAATTCAAAGTATATATTTGGATATTATACAATTGATTAAACTCATTTAAAATTTCCAAATTCACACCTGTAATAATTTGAGACTTAATAAAAAAAATATTTTACTATATATTTTAATTTCAGATCAATTTATAGTACCCACTATTACTCAAAATTATTTAATTTTATAAAATAGCTAAACAATCAAATATACTTTGTTAGATTAGTTGATTATACGTCTCAACCAAAATTTGAACAATAAAATATATACATTTATTATTAATGTAAAAATAACAAAGAATTGAAATAATAAAAAATTCAAATAAAAATATCAACTAACATGACATTATAAACTCTCGATTGCATATACTAATAAGTTTAAAATAGAAACTTTTTGTTGTGCCCAAAAATATCGCTTATAACATAAAGCTAAAAGAACGAAAGGATTTACGTGGTTCGATCGTAAAGATCTACATCCACGAAGGGTTTTCACTATGTTTCATGGAGAGATTACATTGTACAGCGTTGGTCCCTTGAATAATAAATGCATACCTCTATTTATAGGCTAAATACTAAGAATTCTAGTAGGAATATAACTCTTTTTTTAATAACTAGTGTATAACCCGTCGAAATTCGACGGGATTTTAAATTATAATTTAAATTATTTATATTATTTTTATATAATATAATTATATTTTAAATTAATTTAGTTTGATGTAATAGAATTTACATTATACTAATCTTAATTATATTCGTCAATTAAATGTTTACTTTTTGTTAGAATAGTAAAAATACCCGTTTATATAAATTTTGTACATTTTTAATATATTGATGGATAAGAATTAATTTAAGATATCATTTTTCATCTAAGCATCATCTCATCTCATCTCATCTCATGATCATCAAGAACTCGAAAGACGATATCTGACTTTTGAGCATTATCTCGTCTAGACCGTAAAATACTATGCCTGACTTAATGCGTCAATCGTTTGAACATCACTATCTGATGCTTTATATATCATAATTCACTTCTAAACATCATTTTCATTATGAGCTTGAAAGACCAAGGCTGACTTGTGAGATTATATAATCTGAAGCTTGTGAGATTATAACTAACTTCTAAACATCATCTTGTATAGAGCTTAAAAAATCACCATTTGTGCATCATCTTATTTAGAGCTTAAAATATCATAACTGAGTTTCAAGCATCATTTTGTTTGGAGTTTGAAAGAATAAAACTGATTCGTGAGAATAATCTTGTTTGAAGTTTGAAAGACCATAACTAAGTTCTGAGAATCATCTCGTCTAAGGCTTGAGAAAAATTGATGTGATATTCAAATTATATCATATCAATTTATTTAGTATTTCAATTGGTAAATTTTCATAAAAAAATCAATGTGTAATAAAAAAAAATTATGCAAAATATCTTATTTCATGACCAAATTAAAATACTGTAAAATCAATGCGGTAATAAAAAAATCAATGTGTAATAAATTTAATGTGAAATACTATTGCAACTATAAAAAAGTGTGGTAAACTATTTTTTATCTGAAATACATATTATAAGTATTTCTTTATCAAGATTTTCTCATGATTAAATTTAATCGAATATCAATGTGGGAAAGATAGATGATCTAATGTATTCATGAAGATTGAGCCTTTTATTTAGGTTGTGAATTGATGAAGTTTAGTAGAAATTCAATGTGGGATAGATGAAAACAAATGTAAAAATATCATAAAGTGTAGAATTGAGAGTGAAACAATACTAAATTGTGAAAGTGCCACTTATGATAGAGAATAGTGAAAAGCTCTTCAATATGTAGCTCTTTATATAATCAATAGATTATTTATTTAAAATACATCTAAGCATCATTTTATTTATTTTATATGATCAAATTCGGCAATGGTAATTTATTTAAATTTATTTTTATTTAAATTTTGAATTGTGAGATTTAATATAGATTCAATATATGTGAGAATGTTTTAGATCAATTCGGGAATGATAATGTATTTGAAGTAATTTTTCATGAGCAAACTAAATAGAAGAATCTATTTATTTTAAATGCATCTCAAAAGAATCCTTTTATTTATATTTTTTAATGGTGAAGATCAATAAGGATCAATGCAGGAATGACAAAATATCAATGTGAGAACAATGATAACCTAATATATGAATAAAGATTAAGCCTTTTATTAAGATATATCATTGTGAGATTAATGTGAGAATGAAGTTTATTTCAAATTATTTTACATGATCAAAATTAAATTGAAGAAATTATTTATTTCGTATATATCTTAGTATCATTTTCTTTATTTATATGGCCAAATTAAATTGAATAACTTATTTATTTAAAATACATTTAAGTATTATTTTTTTATATGACCAAATTCATTTGAATAGCCTATTTATTTTGAGAATATCTATACTAAGATATACACCTGCATCTTGTTTTCTGGTGCCCACACGGAAGAAACTCCAAGGTTAAGCGTGCTTGGCTTGGAGCAATTCCGGGATGGGTGACCCCCTGGGAAGTTTCTCAGGGAGCGTGCGAGTGAGGACAAAACACGCTAGAAAAGACTCGTATTGGTCTGTGGGGACAGCCGTCAACTCTGGAGCCGGGCTGTTACAGGTGGTATCAGAGCCAAACCTCTCCCAGTACGGTGTGGTTCGGGGACGAACTAAGCGGAAGCTGGTGGGCCTGTGATGCCCGGGGATGAAGTGCGGAGTGATCGCCGGTGCAAAAGAGGCACGGACAAGGAGCAGCTCCGGTTAAGACTTCCAAGCGGAGGGGCGCAGGGATGAACCGAAACACACCCGAACGAGAGGGATTCCAAGAATATGCAGGTATGAGACTGCATATTCGAGGAGAGCTTAAGTGATTTGATAGGTGCTACTCATATCAATAAGATGCATCTTCTTTTCTGGTGCCCACACGGAAGAAACTCCAAGGTTAAGCGTGCTTGGCTTGGAGCAATTCCGGGATGGGTGACCCCCTGGGAAGTTTCTCAGGGAGCGTGCGAGTGAGGACAAAACACGCTAGAAAAGACTCGTATTGGTCTGTGGGGACAGCCGTCAACTCTGGAGCCGGGCTGTTACATGTAAGGGCCTGCCTGCGTAGCGTCCCGAGGTCAAAAGTAAACTTGTCTGGGTTACGCCCTCAGTTCAAGTAAATGGGAGAAATGGATCCGTCGGTGGCTAAAAGGTCCGGGATCATAGCGAGTAACAGAAATGAGTGTGACAACTGCGCGCAAATTAAGCATATATATATATAATGAAATGTTTTAACATGCTTAGAAGTTCTTTCACTTTAAAAACCTTCTAAGTCATGTCAAGTATGATTGGATAAACTGTTCTTCAGATTATGAAATGTTTCAAAAGTTGCAGCCCACTAAGTACATTAGTACTTAGCCCAAATATCTTCAAATGTTTTTCAGGTTAATGGCTGGTGCTGACGGGGCAAGCTGAGGCTAGGGTTCAACTCCGTGTTTTGACTTCCGCTGTAGAACTAGTCAATATATGTCTTTTGTTTCCTTAACTTAAGACCTTTATGTTGTGACTCTAAACAATATATTTTGTTGAGCCGAGACTTTTATTTCACAAGTATTTCATTTTAAATGTTGGTTATCTGAAGCATGACACTAAACTTGTGATCCTGAAGTTATTATGCTTGTTAATTGATTTGTATCACTTGAATACCTGTCTTTCTTCATCCAAAGGGGCTAAGCCCGATTGTTATCCCTTTTATTCGGATTTCACAAGATTTTTCCCTTGTTCATTTTAAATGATGAGTCGTACCCCAGTTATAGTTATTATTCAACAATTGGGGTGTGACAGAGTGACTAACAGAGCAGGGATACCAGAGCTGAAGAGCAGAGCTAACCGGCAGAGCTGAAGAGCAGAGCTGACGGCAGAGCTGAAGAGCAGAGCTAACCGGCAGAGCTGAAGACCAGAGCTGACCGGTAAAGCTGAATAGCAGAGCTGACCGGCAGAGCTGAAGAGCAGAGCTAACCGGCAGAGCTGAAGAGCAGAGCTGACCGACAGAGCTGAAGAGCAGAGCTAACCGGCAGAGCAGAATAGCAGAGTTGAGGCTAGAGTTCAACTACTTATTTTGACTTCCGCTGTAGAACTAGCCAGTATATGTCTTTTGTTTCCTTAACTTAAGACCTTTATGTTGTGACTCTAAACAATATCTTTTGTTGAGTCGAGACTTTTAATTCGCAAGTATTTCATTCCATAAATGTTGGTTATCTGAAGCATGACACTAAACTTGTGATCCTGAAGTTATTATGCTTGTTGATTGATTTGTATCACTTGAGTACCTGTCTTTCTTCATCCAAAGGGGCTAAGCCCGATTGTTATCCCTTTTATTCGGATTTCACAAGGTTTTTCCCTTGTTTATTTTAAATGATGAGTCGTACCCCAGTTATAGTTATTGTTTCAAGAATTGGGGTGTGACAGCAGAGGCCAGAGCAGAGCAGCTCGAAAAGTCAGAGCAGACCAGAGCTGAGCAGCTCGGAAGGTCAGAGCACTCAGTTGGCGAAGGACAGAGACGGGTCCACAAGATAATAAATTTGGGTAGTGCTAAAACAGATCTATTCTATGAGCGACACTTTTTAGTATGTCAATAACTCCTGTTTAATTTCTTTTCCGAACCACTTTTGCAATAAAATTATTTCTTGAATTTAGGAAGTTGAGGTGAAGAAAAAAATCAGAACTTGTTCGAATATTGTAAATTTTATATACCTTTGGCTATTTTCTCTTTTTCCATGATTTTAGCAGGTAATTTCTTTCAAGATTTATGCAATATCATAAGTCATAATTTATTCGAAAAAGCCTATGAATATTCTTTTAGCAACATCTCCAGTCTACAATAGAAAATGCTAGAAATAAAATATAGAATTACTCCAACAAATTATTGTGATATGAAGCTTTACACACAAGATCATCAAAAATTAATGATTCTATAAAAAATTATACTAAATTGCAAATTAAATGAAAATATCATGTTAAATTTTTTATAATATATATTGGGTTATTTTCAAGGTCAGAGCTGAGACCAGAGCAGAGCAGTTCGGAAGGTCAGAGCAGAGCAGCTCGGAAGGTCAGAGCAGATACCAGAGCAAAGCAGCTCGGAAGGTCAGAGCAGAGACCAGACCAGAGCAGATCGGAATGTCAGAGCGGAGACCATAGCATAGAAGCTCGGAAGGTCATAGCAGACCAGACCAGAGCAGCTCGGAAGGTCAAAGCTGTGGACAAAGCAGAGCAGCCCGGAAGGTCAGAGCAGAGACCGGAGCAGATCAGCTCAGAAGGTCAGAGCAGAGACCAGACCAGAGCAGAGAAGCTTGGAAGGTCAGAGTAGACCAGAGCAGAGCAGCTCGGAAGGTCATTTAGGCATTTTGAATATTCGAATTTCATTTAGGCATTTCGTCGAACAGTTGGTACACAATAGCATATTCTATTTTTAAAATGCAAACAACAGAAGAGGGAAATGCAATCTATCACCAAATTCATCAGCAACACAATCAAACACAACTATAAATGTTTCAATCACCAAATTCATCAGCAACACAATCAAACACAACTATAAATGTTTCAAACAGGATGTAACAGTTTACAATTTACCCTATGCAAATTTCACATATCAAACAATACACTACACAAAAATAAAAACTACTTATGAAGAAGAAAAATAAAAAACAACACACCTTTATTGGTAGTGAGGGAATTGGCGGAGTCGGCGAGGAGCGGTAGATTTCAAAAGTGGAATAGGTAGGATTTTGATTGGAGTGGTGTTGGTAAAAAACAAATCTTGAAACCATTATTTATAGTGGAAAATGAGGATGTTGATTGTGAGTGAATAGAGAGATATTTTAAGAAAATCCTGCACTAATTGAGATTTGAGCAGCGTCTAATATTTGAAAAGAGAGGATTTGAGGCATGAATATAGTTAGAAGGCAAATTAGAAGGAGAAAGGAGAAGACTTAGCAGTTAATAGCAAACGAAAAATTAGCGTGGTTCTTTCTCTGCAACTTTGCCCTCGGTTGTGGAATAGAAGACTGTAGTAATGAGATTTGAGAGAGATTAACGTGAAATATAAAGGATTAGCGTGAAAAATTATAGATCAGATTCTCAAATGCCACGTTAGAGATTGAGATTGAAAAGAAAGAATTTGAGGGCTGCCACGTATGTTAAGCTTAATCGTATTATAGAATAGATTCCAAACATTAGCTACATAATATATAATTTTGTGTGTGTGTGTGTGGATCATATATAGATATCATTTCCTTAGGTGGTATATAGATTCAAATATGGACCACACATTTTCTTCATGTGGTACGCTAGGAGAGTGACAAGTGACAGAGGTCTTCCAAAGCAAAATCCGCGCATAGGTAAAATCGAAAAAAAAAATCAGATATTAAAAAAGAAATTGATTTTTTTGTTTTTAGATTTTCTGAAACTGACATATTTTCCTAGCAAAATATTTCAATGAAACATGCATAACTTTACGCACAAAAATGCATTAAATTGTACAAAAAATGCATTGCATTTTTCAACAAATCTGATTTTTTTCCCGTTGACCCACCCCAGCCCCACCCACCTCCCAATGGCCCCCACCCCTCCCCCCTCATTTTTTTGCAGGGTTCTTTGACACGAGATGCATTGTTTAGTTTTATAATATGCATTATCCTGTTTTGCAATATGCAGGGTTCGTTGACACAATATGCATGATATTTTTTGCCACCCCAAACCCACCCCCCACCTCGGGTCTTTTTTTTAGGGTTGGGGGCGGTCGGGGGGATGGCGAGAAATACCATGCATATTGTGTCAATGAACCCTGCATATTGCAAAACAGAACAATACATATTATAAAACTGAACAATGCATCTCGTCGTGTCTATATACCTTGCAAAAAAATGAATTTTCGATTAAAAAAAAATAAAATAAAATATTAAAAAAAAATTGGGGGTGGGTGGGGGGCAAAAAAATCAGATTTGTCAAAAAATGCAATATATTTTTGTACAATTTAATGCATTTTTGTATGTAAAGTTATACATGTTTCTGTGTAATATTATGCATGGAAAATTTGTCAATTTCAGAAATCTTTAATTTTTTTTTGTTTTTAATATTCGAAAATTATATTCTAATTTTAGTCTTAGGCAGAATTTGCCTTTAAAGGCCTTAGAAGCTCATTGTCACGTGTCACTACCTAACGCGCCACATGAAAAAAATATGTGATCTAGATTTGGACCTATATACTACCCTAGGGAAGGGTTCTATCATATCCCAACCCTATATATATATATATATATATATATATATATATATATATATATATATATATATATATAATCATGCCAATATCCACCATATATATATATATATATATATATATATATATATAATCATGCCAATATCCACCATATAGTAAAAAAGGCATCTTTTAGTTTGAAATTGATTTCAAATTAATTTAATTTTTTTTAAATTAAAGTAAAATCAAAGTCATAATTTATGGCAAGTTCAAATTAATACACTAACAAAGATAACCAATAATAACATGTACTATTAATTATGTCAAAAGAATAAAATAAAAAAAATGGTCGTTGTAGCCCAATTAACTGTAATTATTTTTAGGGATAATATTCCATTTATATACTACAAAAAAAAACTTTTTTGTAGATTTAATTAACAAGTGATTTAAAAATTTAATACATAAATAATTTTAGATTCTTTACACAGTTACATCGTCGATAAAATTTTAGGTTCTTTATATACACTACACCATTCATATAATTGCATATATAACTTAGAGCATCTGCATCGCTCTACACGATGCGGCCTACTCGAGTAGAAGCGACATCGTGTAGGGCGATGCAGCCCCTTCCTACTCGAGGGATGCACGATAGAACGGGTAGGGGAATAGCGGCTTTATTGCGGGCGCGTGCTATGCACGCTCCGAATAAATAAATAAAAAAATAAATTTCAAATTTCAAAAATCTGTTCGTTTTTGGCATTTTCCCTTTTTTTTTTTGGAAATCGGTCCATTTGACCGTTTGCATTTTCCTTTTTTTTTTTTTTTTTTTTTTTTCTTTTTTTCTCTTCTTGAAATTCCCCTTTCTTCCTATTTCATTTCCACCATCTTCATTATTCTTCCACTTCCATCTCCTCTCCACCATCTTCGATCTTCTTCCTCTCTCTACAATTTCCATGGAACCATACAACCAATACTACTATGATCTAAATCGGTGTCCCGATCTCTCCCGCGACTATCATCCCGATTTGGAGGGATGTAACTTGGGGGATGATCCTCCAACCGGCGAGGAGGAGCCACCGGTAGCCCATTGTGCCGCCAAATCGAAGAAAGACAACTGGAGGAAGGAAATCGCCTACAAGATCAAGCATGACAAGCAAGCGCCGGCGGCTTCAACGGAAGGAAGGACTATTCGCCATACCTACACCCTTGAGGAGACGGAACTCATCGTCCAAATTTGGACGGAGGAGACCAACGATGCCATCCGTGGGGCCGATCAAAAGGAAGAGGCGTACTGGACACGGATTGTCGACCGTGTCAACCCCCTCACCGACACCAACCTCAAGCACCGCCAAATTCAAGGGCACTGGGCTCGAGTGAACCAAGATGTGCGGCTTTGGAAGAGTATTTGGGTGGAGACGCGCACTCGGTGGCCTTCCGGCCATTCTGACAATATGCTCCGGGACAAGACCCAAATCCTCTTCAAACCACCTTCAACTATTGGAACGCGTGAAAATTTCTTCGTGTCAACCACAAGTTCAAGTCGATGTACCTCGAGGGAGACGTGCATTCCTCCAAGAGGACAAAGACTACAGAGAAGGGCGGCTTCACCACCTCGGCGTCTGATTTATGCTTAATTTACTATATTTTTAAGGGTTTGTTTGTGCGTGTTTTAAGATAATCTTCTGGAAATTGGTGTGTTTTATGGTGTATTTTATGCTTTGCAGGAGATTTAGGCTTTCAAGATGGAAGAATGAAGTTTTGGAGAATTTTGGATGAATTTGGCATTTTCTAGGTGTTCTGGTCTCCAGAGCAGAGAAATCACCATTCCTCTGGAGTCAGAGAAATCAAAGTCCAGAGCAGAGAAACCAAATGCCAGAGGAACCGACATCTCCAGAGCAGAGAAGCGCCAGCGTCAGAAAAGAGAATTTCCAGTGCAGCGGAATCAATCGCCAGAGAAATCATCATTTCTCTGGAGTCAGCAAAATCAAGAAGCCAGTGTAGCGAAGTCATCACCAGATGAGTCAATAATCAGAGCAGCCAAGTGAGAGTCAAAGCAGAGAAATAAGTCAGAGCAGAGGGGAGAGAAGCCATTACAGCGGAATCGAGAAGCCAGAGAAATCACCGTTCCTCTGGCGATAGCAGAGAAATCACCATTCCGCTGGCGACCCATTCCGCTGGCGACCCATTTCTCTGGCGAGGTCAGAGAAATCATCAATTCCTCTGGCGTGACCCAGGTGACATCCATTCCTCTGGCGAGAGCTGCGAATTCGGTGAGACTAGGAGTATTTTCCGGAGCGCGCATCCAGCTGGAAAGTTGCCTTATTTTACACGATTCTATTACCTTTAGAATTCTACTTTGCATGGCAACTTCCATGGTGATCGAAGGAAATCTGAAAACTATAAATAGGTCCTCTTTTGACCTATTCGAGACACACCCAGAACCCGAACATTCATATTTTCAGTTTTATAGCTTTAGAATATTTTAGCTTTCTAGTTTTCAAGGCTTGGATCAAGATTGAAGATTCAAGTCGCTACAATCGTTTTCATTCGGTTTTTATATAATTCAGTTTTTATTATTGTTTTTTTTTAATTATGTTTATGTTTTATTTTGCTATGTCTGGTTAGTTTCCTTTCGCTGATTCTAGGGTTTGTAAATAGTTAATTGAATTTATGTGATTTATTTGTTAATACCTTTGTGCCTTCCAGTTTATGATTCATAATTCCTGGTGCTTAATTTCTTGTGAATTATCTGATCAATAGTTTGCATGTTTAGCTATTCGGTTTGAGACCTAGCGGAGATAACTGTTTAGTGGATTCAGGAATGTATGATATGATTTTAACCTTGAGACCTAGCGGAGATAGGTGGATCATAGAGAGCTATTCTTAGGAGCTATTGGGAGTTAGTAGATTTTCTTGAGACCTAACGGAGATAGATAATTTACTAATCTACGATCGTTGCTGCTCTAGCGAGAGTAATTGATTAATTAAGTGATCTCTCATCATAACTGGATTAAACTGGTACATAGGATTAATAGATTTATTGTGTAGATTTAATTAATGAATTTACTACCCTAGGATCAGTTGTCTTTTATATTTGATATTTCCTACGTGATTTTAATTATTGTTATTTGCGTTTTAGTTTAAGTCAACCAATCTCTACGTTCTGTTGCCTGTCTACTACTTAAGTTTGTTTAGGAGATAGCTAAAGTAGTTTCGTTGTGTCAGTCCCTGTGGATACGATACTTGGTTACCAATTTGTGCTACAATTGCACCGTGTTAGTTGCGGTAATTTGTTGCTAATAATTTAGTGATCAACTTTTTGGCGCCGTTGCCGGGGATTGATAAGAAGTTACTTTAATATTTCCGATAGGACTTTATAGTACTACAGGTTTTATTTGTTTTTATTTTTCTTTTCTAACTTTTAAAAGGTGTGTTTCTGTAGGTTGCGTATGAACACTAGATCTCACGGAAATCCTCTTTTTGAGTTGGACCTTGAAATCAACAAGACTTTGCGCGATCTTAAGAAGCAGAACAATCAAGTTGAGACAAATACGATGGCTACTCCTGAGCAAATCCAAATTCAAATGCGAGCTCTGCAAGAGCAATTGAAGAAGCTGACTGATAAACAGGAGACGAGAGAGGCTCAGAAACAACCAGCCATCAATGAAGCGTTCATACCGCAATATGTGTACCAGGAGCCCCCACGAGTGAACGTAAACAACTTTGAGCTGAAAATGGGTTTGATCACGATGGTCCAACAGAGCCAATATGGTGGACAAGCGATCGAAGACCCTAATGTGCACCTGGCGCATTTCCTGGAGCTGTGTAGCACGGTGAAGATGAATGGTGTCCCTGATGACATTATCTGTCTTCGTCTTTTTCCCTTCTCACTGCGGGATAAGGCGAAGTCGTGGTATCATACGCTGTAGCTGGGAGATAATATCGTGTGGGAGGATTTGGCTCATGCATTCCTACGCAAGTTCCATCCGCCTGGCCTTACGTTGAAATTAAAGATGGACATCGTGCAGTTTCAACAGTACGATGGAGAAAAGCTAGCGGAGACTTGGGAGCGGTATCAAGATAAGCTCAGAAAGTGCCCAAGCCATGGATTTGATGAAGGCACGCTCGTGATAATGTTCTACAATGCCTGCGGGGAGCGTACAAGGATGCACATGGATACAGCTGCAGGTGGATCTCTACTCCAGAAAAGTAGTTCTGAAGCATGGAGCATTATTGATAGTATGGCTTCTACGAGCTACCAATGGCCATCTGAGTGAGTACAATTGAAGAAGGTTGTAGCTGCGTCAAGTTCTGATCCTATGGCAGCAATGGTTACTCAACAGGCAGCGATGGCTACACAGCTGGCAGAGCTGACTACAAAAATTGGTGAGTTGAATGGTGGACGTCATGAGCAAGCTGTGATAGACCCGTCAGGCATGGAAGATGTCAATTTTGTGAATGGCAGAAACTATGGGAATTTCCAGCGAGGACAGCCAGGAATGTATGGCAGAGGTCCACAATTTCAGCAGGGTCAGCAGCAGTTCCAGCCAGGAGCACGCCCGCATCCTAACCTTTCTTACGGCAATCCGAACAATGCTTTGCAGCCTCCGCCTGGATTCTCTGTATCCAGCGGATAAGTTATAAATGAGCCGAAGAAAGTATCACTGGAGGATATGATGCAACAGATGTTAACAGAGATGTCTAGCATGAAGACAACTGTTAATTCAAGGATGACTAACTTGGAGTCTCAAGTGGGTAACATTGGGAATAATTTTTCATCATTGTCGAAGCAAGTGCAGATTTTGGAGACTCAAGTTGGTCAGATTGCCAACCAAGCAGCTGCGCAGCACACACCAGGAAAGTTTCCTAGCAACACTGAGATCAATCCTAAAAATTAGTGTAATGCAATTCATCTAAGGAGCGGAACTCAATATCAAAATCATACAGAGCAGAGGAATCACCATTCCTCTGCAGAGCAGTGGGATCATACCGAGCAGAGGAATCACCATTCCTCTGCAGAGCAGCGAGATCATACAGAGCAGAGGGACGGCAAGAATGGAAAGGAGAAAAATGTAGAGATTATGGAGGAGGATGACCTGGAGACGATTGTGTGCGATTCGCCGCCTACTTCTAAGGTATCGTCGAATACCTCTGCTGTTAAGAAGCCTATTCCAACTCCTACGCTTCCCAGGCCAGAGTACAAGCCTGTAGCACCCTTCCCGAATAGCCTGGCAAAGCCAAAGATGGATCAGAAGTTAGCCAAGTTCATGGAGATGTTTTCAAAGCTTCACATCAACATTCCTTTACTTGATGCTTTAAGAGATATGCCAGGTTATGCCAAGTTCCTTAAGGATGCAGTCTCCAACAAAAGGAAGTTGGGGAAATATGAGACGATTAATCTCTCCGAGGAATGCAGTGCAGTGCTACAAAGGAAGCTACCATTGAAGCAGAAGGATCCTGGCAGCTTTACTATCGCTTGTGTGATTGGAGGGCAGAACTTCTCCCTCGTTCTTTGTGACTTAGGGGCAAGCATCAATTTGATGCCTCTCTTTATTTTCAACCGACTGGAGATTGGAGATGTCAAGCCTACCTCTATTGCACTACAGATGGCAGATCGTTCCATCACATATCCCAAGGGAGTTGTGGAGGATGTTCTAGTGCAGGTGGAGCAGTTTATTTTTCCTGCAGATTTCGTAGTCTTGGACATGCCGGAGGACAAGAATACTCCATTGATCTTAGGACGTCCGTTTCTTGCTACGGGACGTGCGTTGATAGATGTGCAAGAGGGAGATCTGACTTTCCGCGTCAATGATGAAAAGATGATGTTGTCCATTTATGATGCGATGAAGAAGCCAGCCGAGCCACAAATCGAGGATTGCAACTCAATTGAGTCTGTAGTGGATTTCCCTGCAGCCGTGAAGGATCCTTTGGAAGAGTGCATCACACAGTCATTATACCCTTATTCCAATCTAGACGAGGCGTGTGATGAGATCTTAGATTATATTGCAGAGCTGGAGGCCGTAGAGAGACATCCAATCGATCCTGTGCCTTACATAGATATTCACAAACCTGTTGATGGGGGAAGCAAGTCGGTGGAAAAAGAAAAAGAATTCCCTGCGCCAGCGGAATCATCCAGGCCAGAGGAATCATCCAGGCCAGCGGAATCATCCAGGCCAGAGGAATCATCCAGCCCAGCGGAATCATCCAGAGCTGCAGCCGCACCCAAACTTGAGCTGAAGCCGCTTCCCGAGCACTTGAGATACCAATTCTTGGGTGAGAATGAAACTTTTTCGGTTATTGTATCTGCCTATCTATCTCCGTTGGAGTTGGAGAAGTTGATGCGAGTTTTAAGGAAATACAAGTCTGCTATATGATGGTCTATTTCTGACATCAAAGGAATTAGTCCTTCTATTTGCATGCATCGTATTTTATTGGAGCAGGAATACAAGCCTAAGGTGCAGCCGCAGCGACGTTTGAATCCGGCGATGCAAGAAGTTGTGAGAAAGGGGGTGCTTAAGTGGTTGGATGCCGGCATCATTTATGCCATCTCTGATAGTGAGTGGGTGAGCCCAACTTAAGTTGTCTCTAAGAAGGGAGGCATGACTGTGGTAAAAGATGAGAGAGATGAACTAATAGCTACGAGGCTGGTCACAGGATGGCGCGTGTGCATTGATTACCGAGCTTTGAATGCAGCCACACGTAAGGATCACTTTCATTTGCCGTTTATTGATCAGATGCTTGACCGATTGGCAGGATACAAGTACTACTGCTTTCTGGATGGGTACTCGGGCTACAATCAAATCATGATAGCCCCGGAGGATCAGCATAAGACCGCGTTTACTTGTCCCTATGGCATCTTTGCTTTTAGGAGGATATGTTTTGGTCTTTGCAATGCTCCTGCCACTTTCCAGCGCTGCATGATGGCGATTTTCCATGGGATGATTGAAAATATCATGGAGGTATTTATGGACGATTTCTCTGTCTTTGGATCTTCTTTTGATAATTGCTTGGAAAATTTGTCACAAGTATTGCAGCGATGTGAGGAGACGTCTCTAGTGCTTAATTGGGAGAAGTGCCACTTTATGGTTCGCGAAGGCATAGTGTTAGGGCATAAAGTCTCTGCCCAAGGTTTAGAGGTGGATCGTGCTAAGATCGTGGCCATTGAAAAGTTGCCGCCGCCTACTTCTGTGAAATAAGTGCGGAGCTTTCTTGGGCATGCAGGATTTTATAGGCGCTTCATCAAAGACTTTTCCAAGCTATCCAAGCCACTTTGTGCTTTACTAGAGAAGGATGTGAAGTTTGTCTTCACCGATGAATGCCGCATCTCCTTTGAGAAGTTGAAAGCCGCGCTGATCTCTACGCCAGTGTTGATCACGCCGGATTGGAGTGCTCCGTTTGAGTTGATGTGCGATGGTAGCGATTGGGCCGTGGGAGCTGTGTTGGGGCAAAAGAGAGATAAGTTATTCAAGGTAATTTACTATACTAGTAAAACTTTGGATTCCGCTCAGAGGAATTACACAACCACGGAGAAGGAGCTGCTAGCTGTGGTGTATGCTTTTGATAAGTTCCGTTCTTACTTGATTGGAACTCATTCAATTGTCTACACTGATCATGCCGCCATCCGCTACTTGTTCACAAAGAAGGACTCTAAGCCCCGCTTGATTCGATGGATCTTATTGCTTCAAGAATTTGATATGGAGATCCGAGATCGAAAGGGATGTGAGAACGTGGTAGCTGACCACTTGTCTCGATTGGAGAATCCGATCGAGGGGGATGATCCGAAGATGGCCATCAATGAGTATTTTCCCGATGAGCAGATTTGGGCGGTGCTATTTAAGGATCCTTGGTATGCAAAGTATAGCAATTACTTGGTTATTGGAGCTCTTCCCGAGGGGTTGTCGCACTATCAGAAGAAGAAGTTCCTCCATGATGTCAAGTTTTATTATTGGGAGGATCCTTACTTATACCGGAGGTGCGCCGATGGCTTTATTCGGCGATGCGTTAGAGAGCATGAATGGCCAAAGATCATTGAAGAGTGCCATAGCTCACCTAGTGGAGGCCACTTTGCTGCCAACCGCACTGCCATGAAGATAAATCATAGCGGTTTTTATTGGCCTTCAATTTTCGCAGACTGCCATGCTTTTGTGAAGTCGTGTAATCGTTGTCAATGCATGGGCAATATCACCAAGAAGGATGAGATGCCACAGAATATCATTGTTGAGGTGGAGCTATTTGATGTTTGGGGAATTGACTTCATGGGTCCTTTCCCTGCTTCTTGCGGTTTTTCCTACATATGGCTTGCTGTGGAGTATGTGTCTCGATGGGTGGAGGCGATCCCAACTACCACCAATGATTCCAAGGTAGTCATTAAATTATTGCAAAAGAATATTTTGACTCGGTTCGGAGCATCGAGAGCGTTGCTTAGTGATGGGGGATCGCACTTCAACAACAAGTTACTAGCAAGCGTGTTGGCGAAGTATGGAGTAAAGCACAAGGTGACGACTCCATATCATCCTCAAGCTAATGGACAGACGGAATTGGCTAATCGAGAGATCAAGCAAATCTTGGAGAAAAGTGTGGCCACCAAGAAGGATTGGGTGAAGCACCTAGATGATGCTCTTTGGGCGTATCGCACTGCCTACAAAACTCCGATTGGTATGTCTCTCTATCAACTTGTCTTCGGAAAGTCATGTCATTTACCTGTTGAGATTGAGCACAAGGCATATTGGGCGACGAGGAGAATTAATTTGGAGTTCAAGGAGGCTGGTTATACAAGGCGTGATTTATTGACGGAGTTAGACGAATGGAGGAATGAGGCATATGAGAGTTCCCGCATCTACAAAGAGAGGGCCAAGAAATTCCATGATTTGAGCATCCGCACCAAGGAAATCAAGCCAGGAGATGAGGTACTTTTATACAATTCGAAATTACGTTTGTTTCCTGGCAAGCTGCAATCAAGATGGACAGGGCCATATGTGGTGCATAAGAGCAATTGGAATGGGACGTATGAGTTGTTTGCCGCTGATGGCACTACCTTCACTGTCAATGGTCATCGTCTCAAACTATACTTCAAGTCAAACATGGATCGTGGTCTTGAAGTTGTCAAATTCAATGACCCATGAGTTTGAGGTATCGTCAAGCTGTAGACGTTAAATTAAGCACTTGTTGGGAGGTAACCCAACCGTTTTTGTTTTGTCTTTCTTTCTTTCAGTTTCGTTTTGTTTCTTTTTGTTTTGTTGTTTTGTTTGGGTTTTCGTGCGGTGTTGAGCTTGGAAGTTGCGAGGCTCGCGCTTTGTTCATGCCACCGCCAGAGGAACAGGTGTTTCTCTGCCAGATTTCTGGAGATCTTCATGTTTCTAGCGCAGCCACTCTCTTCGCTGCCCTACCCAGCGCCGCCACTCTCCCTCTGCAACAAACCGCAAATCCCCCTCTTCACCGCCTTTCACGATAATTCAGTTTGTCAATGTCAATAATCAGGGATGTTTTCTACACTCTTCTTATTTTTTTTATGCCCTGAGGACATGGCATGCTTTAAGTGTGGGGGGGTGTTTAGTTGCTTATATTTTTCAAAATTGGGCGAAATTGATTTTTCTATGCTTAGTTTTCGGTCTCGAATCTGGCTAATTTTTATGAATTTGTGGAAGAGAAGATGGTTTTCGATGTGCATTTCGGGTTTGTGTTTGTTTGGTGGTTATTCTTATTTTACTTTTAATATATGTTTCTTGATTGTGCAAAGAATTATGAGTTTTGTTGCAACACTTTTGTAAGTAAGTAAAACGTGATTTATCCGGTAGATGCTAGAAGGAGTGTTGTCATTGTGATTGCCTACGATCGTATCTTATATGTGAAAATGTTGGACGAATTGCCAACTTCAAAATTGCCAGCTCTGAAACATCTGGCCTGTTCTAAAACGTGATAGCTCTGAGTCTCTGCTCCTCTAGTCTAACTATGAGCATGGGAAACCACGTGAAAAGACTTTGGATTACATCCAAATGGTTTTATTTCATGAATTATGGCTCAACTGTCGAAATCTCAAGCACACAAAGTGTGAAAATTAGTGATATTGATTATAAAGGCGATTACATTAGGGAATTCACTTCTAGCGGAGAATTGGGTCTGATCGAATTACTTGCATTACTCTTTTGTTGCTTCTTAAACTTTGAGTTACTTGCATGACCGAGAGATGTGTGTTGATTGTAAAGTTTTGAATTGACTATGTGAATGTTTGGATGGAAATGAACATTGTTGAAATCAAAAGGCTAAGTGTGGGGGAGTTGATTTATGCTTAATTTACTCTATTTTTAAGGGTTTGTTTGTGCGTGTTTTAAGATAATCTTCTGGAAATTGGTGCGTTTTATGGTGTATTTTATGCTTTGCAGGAGATTTAGGCTTTCAAGATGGAAGAATGAAGTTTTGGAGAATTTTGGATGAATTTGGCATTTTCTAGGTGTTCTGGTCTCCAGAGCAGAGAAATCACCATTCCTCTGGAGTCAGAGAAATCAAAGTCCAGAGCAGAGAAACCAAATGCCAGAGGAACCGACATCTCCAGAGCAGAGAAGCGCCAGCGTCAGAAAAGAGAATTTCCAGTGCAGCGGAATCAATCGCCAGAGAAATCATCATTTCTCTGGAGTCAGCAAAATCAAGAAGCCAGTGTAGCGAAGTCATCACCAGATGAGTCAATAATCAGAGCAGCCAAGTGAGAGTCAAAGCAGAGAAATAAGTCAGAGCAGAGGGGAGAGAAGCCATTACAGCGGAATCGAGAAGCCAGAGAAATCACCGTTCCTCTGGCGATAGCAGAGAAATCACCATTCCGCTGGCGACCCATTCCGCTGGCGACCCATTTCTCTGGCGAGGTCAGAGAAATCATCAATTCCTCTGGCGTGACCCAGGTGACATCCATTCCTCTGGCGAGAGCTGCGAATTCGGTGAGACTAGGAGTATTTTCCGGAGCGCGCATCCAGCTGGAAAGTTGCCTTATTTTACACGATTCTATTACCTTTAGAATTCTACTTTGCATGGCAACTTCCATGGTGATCGAAGGAAATCTGAAAACTATAAATAGGTCCTCTTTTGACCTATTCGAGACACACCCAGAACCCGAACATTCATATTTTCAGTTTTATAGCTTTAGAATATTTTAGCTTTCTAGTTTTCAAGGCTTGGATCAAGATTGAAGATTCAAGTCGCTACAATCGTTTTCATTCGGTTTTTATATAATTCAGTTTTTATTATTGCTTTCTTTTTAATTATGTTTATGTTTTATTTTGCTATGTCTGGCTAGTTTCCTTTCGCTGATTCTAGGGTTTGTAAATAGTTAATTGAATTTATGTGATTTATTTGTTAATACCTTTGTGCCTTCCAGTTTATGATTCATAATTCCTGGTGCTTAATTTCTTGTGAATTATCTGATCAATAGTTTGCATGTTTAGCTATTCGGTTTGAGACCTAGCGGAGATAACTGTTTAGTGGATTCAGGAATGTATGATATGATTTTAACCTTGAGACCTAGCGGGTATAGGTGGATCATAGGGAGCTATTCTTAGGAGCTATTGGGAGTTAGTAGATTTTCTTGAGACCTAACGGAGATAGATAATTTACTAATCTACGATCGTTGCTGCTCTAGCGAGAGTAATTGATTAATTAAGTGATCTCTCATCATAACTGGATTAAACTGGTACATAGGATTAATAGATTTATTGTGTAGATTTAATTAATGAATTTACTACTGATCACTATTTTTATAGCAACAATAACTGCAACTAAACAGTGCAATTGTAGTACACAAATAGCAAGCAGAGTATCGTATCCACAGAGACTGTAAAACGAAATCACTCTATCTACTTCCTAAACAGACTCTCACAGTATGCAAGTGAAACGAAATTGAAGGTGAATTAGAACTAAATTTAACCAAATTAAAACTAAAGAGCATATAAATAACGATTACTTAACTCAAATAAATGGAAAACTCTGACCCTAGGGATGTACTTTCACTAATCAACTACATGCATTCAACCTATTGATTCAATTACCAATTTTAATCCAACCATGATGAAAGATCACTATATTATTCACAAGCGTCTCTAACGACCACCTATGAACGTAGATTAATAAATCCCTTTTCGCATTCAAGACTCCAAGGAATAAATTAACTCCAAATAGCACATAAAGAATAGCTTCCTATAGCTTCACCTATCGCATTCAAGACTCAAGGCTAACACTATATCATGCATTCCTGAATCGGCTGAACAATTATCGCATTCAAGACTCAAACTGAACAGCTAGACATGTAAATCATTGATAAGATAATTCACAAGAGAACAGGCACCAGGAATCATGAATCACAAGTTGGAAGGCCAATTGATATCAATAAATCAAAAACACATAATCAATCAGCTATGTACAAACCCTAGGTTCAGATTAAAAAACTAGCCAGACATAATAAAATCAAACATAAACATAATTAAATTGAACGCAATTGTAAAAACAAATTGTATAAAAACCGAATTAAAACGATTGTAGCGGCTTGAATCTTCAATCTTGATTCCAAGCCTTGAAAACTGGAAAGCTAAAATATTATAAAGCTATAAAACTGAAATATGAATGTTGGGAACTTAAAAACTAAAGCTGGGAACCCTAGATAGGTCAAAAGAAGACCTATTTATAGTGTCAAGGTAAAATACAGTGTTTGAAACCCAGAAGAACTCCAAAAACGCGCAAAACTGAAAAATCCGGGTAGCCGGCGACCCATCCGGCGGTCGCCGGCCCAAGCACAAAAATCCTTCATCTGGCGGCGATCGCCGCGTCTTTTCCAACGTTCCAGAAGATCCGGCGACCCAGGCGGCGGTCGCCGGTCAGGTCGCCGGAAATCCTTCTTCGGGCGGTGGTCAACGGTGTTTGACCGCCGGGTTCTGACTACTGCACGCGATGTTTTCGTTTCGGCCATAACTTTCTCGTCCGAACTCGGATTTGTGATCTGTTTGCGCTCACGAACTCGTATCGAGATGATCTACAACTTCTATTTCAGGACATTGTTCCAAATTCGAACTCAATAAATCTGTAAAGTCCTTCAAAGTTCGAGTAAGAATCATGTTTCACAAGATAAAGCAAATTAAGCACAAAACAATCATCCAACACTCAATTTTCTATAAAATTAACATCATATGAACATTAAAAACCATGGAAATATGAGTGTTATCAACTCCCCCAAACTTAATCCATTGTTCGTCCTCGAATAATGAGAAGAACACAAACAATAACACGAATGGGTAAGAAATCTAGCTCATCGATGCCTCCGAAAGATAAAGATGATAGAATTCTCAAATCCTCAATATTTAAGCACAAAATTCACCAATAAACACAACCTATAGCAAAATCAACCTTGACATTCCAAACAATTGAATCTCACAAGATATGTGTATCACTCAACTCTCAATTTGATGGAATAGGACGTGTATGCTCTCATCGAATTCAATGCAATATAGATCACTTACCATAGGCTTGCCAATCGTCTACAATCTCCATCGCTAATAGTGTGCCAAGACTAAGATCAAATAGGTCTTTATTTTTTTGGGTTATAATGTAGGGACATTGGTTAAGGTAGGGAAATATAGGCTAAGTGACTCAAATAAATCAAGAACACCAACCTTATGACTTTACTAATCAAGTATGGAATAAATTCCATCTTCCACCCAACTATATCACCATAATCAACACAACTCAAGGGATTTAATCATCACAAAACATAACTAAACACTCTTTTATGCTCTCAACTTCTTTCCAACACACAAAGTCGATTTTCAAACAAATATCTCAATATACACTCGACTTTATACTTTTTTTCTCTTTTTTTTTTTCTTTTTTTTTTCTTTTCTTTCCACCACTTTTCTAGAGCTTATAAGAGTAAATAGTATCATAATATCATCCCTTCTTTTTCACAACCCACTATAATATTCACCACACAAAGATTCCCATATACTTCATACTCCCCTATCATCCAGCTAAAGAATAAAAGCTAAATAGGCTCAAAGTGGATAACAAAGGATAATTTTTTCAAGGACAGTGTTTGGGATAATAATGTGGCTAGCAAAAGATGGCCTAAAATAATCTCCTAATCCTGGGCACAACAGCAACCTCGACACAGAAACCATGGCAAGTTCTAGAAGATCACCACATGCATGATAAAACTCACAACAAAGAATAAAATGTGTATGATAAACAGCTATGGCTCAAAATCTCACAGGTTTATTCAACGTCTAAAAGTCAAGGTCAAAATCACTCTAGAATTATGCAAATTAGTTTCAATATGCTCAAATCATCAAAGAAAATCAAATTCCAATTTTTTTTCACAGAAATCATCATTGGCATCTCACCAGAAATCTAATGGAGCATTAATCAACTCAAAAACAAAACAAACACACACCACCAACCAAGCAAGATAAAACAATAAAGCTAACAAAAAGATAAAAGTTATACACATATCTACTCTCACCCCCCTCCCCCAAACTTATTACAGAACATAAGTTCGAAAATAAGTTTGGAGGGATGATGATATGTGTGTCACTACTCACATAAATACATGCTCCATGGTGGTGGTATGAACCAAGCGCGAGTTCCCGCATCTTCCAAGCTCAACGCTGCACTAAAAACCCCAAAACAAAGAAAACAAAGAAAACAAAGAAACAAAAAGAAACTAAACTAAAGGAAAACAAAACAAAGAAAACGGTTGGGTTACCTCCCAACAAGTGCTTAATTTAACGTCTAGAGCTTGACGATACCTCAAAAACTCATGGAGGTCGGAAACAGCACTCTAACCATTGGAAAGCTTTTCTACTCTTGGGTGCCCTCTCCACAAAAACACTTCTCTTGGCTCGGACATCCTCCACAAACATTGCCCCCTTCTCATTCTTGTTCCGAAAAATCCGAAATTTCACTTTCTTCTTCTTGGGGGTATGGGTTTTCAATGACCCCCCATCATGCTCCAAAAACAAACACATCTCAAAATTCAGAACTTCTTTTGGCTTCGGAGTTTTTTTCTTGGCTTCAAACTTGGGGGGCTCATTCTTCTCAACCTCTTCATCCTCCAAATTTGCTAGAAAACTGTCAGCCAAATTAATCACTTCATTCTGGGGAACTTCCTTTGGTGGAGGTTTCTGTGTGATACACTCCTCCAAAGGATCCTCTACAGCTGCAGGAAAAGCTATCAGAGAGTGGATCATGTTGCACTCATCCAGCGGCGGCTCGGCTGGTTTTCTCATAGCATCATAGATAGATAGAGTCAATTTTTCATCATTGACTCTAAATGTGAGATCTCCATCCTGCACATCAATAAGAGCACGGCCGGTAGCTAGGAACGGACGTCCTAAGATCAATGGAGTATTCTTGTCCTCCGGCATGTCCAAGACTACGAAATCTGCAGGAAAAATAAACTGCTCCACCTGCACTAGGACATCCTCCACAATTCCCTTGGGATATGTGATGGAACGATCTGCCATCTGCAATGCAATAGAGGTAGGCTTGATATCTCCAATCTCCAACCGGTTGAAAATATAAAGAGGCATCAAATTGATGCTAGCCCCTAAATCACAAAGAGCACGAGAGAAATTATGTCCTCCCATCATACAAGCGATGGTAAAGCTGCCAGGATCCTTTTGCTTCAATGGTAGCTTCCTTTGTAGCACTGCACTGCATTCCTCGGAAAGATTAATCGTCTCATATTTCCCCAACTTCTTCTTGTTGGAGACTGCATCCTTGAGGAACTTGGCATAGCCTGACATATCTCTCAAAGCATCAAGTAAAGGAATGTTGATGTGAAGCTTTGAAAACATCTCCATGAACTTGGCTAACTTCTGATCCATCTTTGGCTTTGCTAGGCTATTCGGGAAGGGTGCTACAGGCTTGTACTCTGGCCTGGGAAACATAGGAGTAGGAATAGGCTTCTTAACAGCAGAGGAACTCGACGCCTTAGAAGTAGGCGGCGTATCGCATACAATCGTCTCCAAATCATCCTCCTCAACAATCTCGACACCTTTTCCCTTGCCATTCCTGTCGTCTCGCTGCTCTGGATTCCGCTGCTCTGTATGATTTTGATATTGAGTCCCGCTCCTTAGAAGAATCGCATTACACTGATTTTTAGGATTGATTTCAGTGTTGCTAGGAAACTTTCCTGGTGTGTGCTGCGCAGCTGCTTGGTTGGCCATCTGACCAACTTGAGTCTCCAACATCTGTACTTGCTTGGAAAGTGCTGAAAAATTATTCCCGATATTTACCACCTGAGACTCCAAATTAGTCATCCTTGAACTAACAGTTGTCTCCATCCCAGTCATCTTCATTAACATCTGCTGCATCATATCCTCCATTGATACCTTCTTCGGCTCATTTATAACTCCTCCGCTAGACACAGAAAATCCAGGTGGAGGCTGCAAATCATTGTTTGGATTACCGTAAGAAAGGTTAGGATGCGGGCGCGCTCCTGGCTGAAATTGCTGCTGACCCTGCTGAAATTGTTGATTTCTGCCATACATTCCTGGCTGTCCTCGCTGGAAATTCCCATAATTTCTGCCATTCACATAATTGACATCTTCCATAACTGACGGATCTATCACAGCTTGCTCAGGACGTCCAACATTCAACTCACCAAGTTTTGTAGTCAACTCTGCCAGCTGTGTAGCCATTGCTGTCTGTTGTGTAGCCATTGCTGCTTGTTGAGTAACCATTGCTGCAATAGGATCAGAACTGGAAGCAGCTGCAACCTTCTTCAATTGTATTCGCTCAGATGGCCATTGGTAGCTTGTGGAAGCCATACTGTCAATAATGTTCCATGCGTCAGAACTACTTTTCTGGAGTAGAGAGCCACCTGCAGCTGTATCCATGTGCATCCTTGTACGCTCCCCGCAGGCATTGTAGAACATTATCACAAGCGTGCCCTCATCGAATCCATGGCCTGGGCACTTTCTGAGCTTCTCCTGATATCGCTCCCAGGTTTCCGCTAGCTTTTCTCCATCGTACTGTTGAAACTGCACGATGTCCATCTTCAATTTCAGCGTAAGGCCAGGCGGATGAAACTTGCGTAGGAACGCATGAGCTAAATCTTCCCACACGATATTATTTCCCAGCTGTAGCGTATGATACCACGACTTCGCCTTATCCCGCAGTGAAAAGGGAAAAAGACGAAGACGGATAATGTCATCAGGGACACCATTCATCTTCACCGTGTTACACAGCTCCAGGAAATGCGCCAGGTGCGCATTAGGGTCTTCAATCGCTTGTCCACCATATTGGTTCTGTTGGACCATCGTGATCAAACCCGTTTTCAGCTCAAAGTTGTTAACGTTCACTCGTGGGGGCTCCTGGTACACATACTGTGGTATGAACGCTTCATTGATGGCTGGTTGTTTCTGAGCCTCTCTCGTCTCCTGTGCATCAAGCAGCTTCTTCAACTGCTCTTGCAGAGCTCGGATTTGGATTTGTTCTGGAGTAGCCATTGTTTCTGTCTCAACTTGATCGTTCTGTTTCTTTAGATTGCGCAAGGTCTTGTTGATTTCAGGGTCTAACTCAAAGAGAGGATTCCCGTGAGATCGTGTGTTCATATGCAACCTATAGAAACACAACTAATAAAGTTAGAAAAGAAAAATAAAAACAAAAAAAACTTGCAGTACTATAAAGTCCTATTGGAAATATTAAAGCAAAATCTAAACAGTCCCCGGCAACGGCGCCAAAAAGTTGATCACTATTTTTATAGCAACAATAACTGCAACTAAACAGTGCAATTGTAGTACACAAATAGCAAGCAGAGTATCGTATCCACATAGACTGTAAAACGAAATCACTCTATCTACTTCCTAAACAGACTCTCACAGTATGCAAGTGAAACGAAATTTGAAGGTGAATTATGAACTAAGATTAACTAAATAAAAACTAAAGAGCATGTAAACTATGATAATTAACTCAAATATAAGGAAAGCTCTGACCCTAGGGATGTACTTTCACTAATCAACTACATGCATTTAACCTATTGATTCAATTACCAATTTAATCCAACCCTGATGAGAGATCACAAAACTATTCACAAACTTCTCTAACGAACACCTATGAAAGTAGATTAATTTACCCCCCTTCACATTCAAGACTCCAAGGAATAAATTAACTCCCAAGAGTACACAAAGAATAGCTCCCTATAGTTTCACCTATCACATTCAAGTGTCAAGGCTACTACTATAACATGCATTCCTGAATCGGCTAAACAATTATCGCATTCAAGACTCAAACTGAACAGCTAGACATGTAAATTATTGGCCAAATAATTCACAAGAAATTAAGCACCAGGAATCATGAATCACAAGTTGGAAGGCAAATTGATATCAATAAATCATACACACATAATTAATCAGCTATGTACAAACCCTAGGTTCAGATAAAAGAACTAGCCAAACATAATAAAAGAAAGCAAAAACATAATTAAAGAGAACGCAATTGAAAGAACTGAATTAAATAAAACAATTGTAGCGGCTTGAATCTTCAATCTTGTGGAAATCCAATCCAAGCTGTAAAAACTGGAAAGCAATAATAATCTAAAGCTATGAAACTGAGAAAATAAAGTTGGGAACTGAAAAAGGAACCCTAGATAGGTCAAAAGAAGACCTATTTATAGTGTCAAGGTAAAATACAGTGTTTGAAACCCAGAAGAACTCCAAAAACGTGCAAAACTGAAAAATCCGGGTAGCCGGCGACCTGCCCGGCGACCCATCCGGCGGTCGCCGGCCCAAGCACAAAAATCCTTCATCTGGCGGCGATCACCGCATCTTTTCCAACGTTCCAGAAGATCCGGCGACCCAGGCGGCGGTCGCCGGTCAGGTCGCCGGAAATCCTTCTTCGGGCGGTGGTCAACGGTGTTTGACCGCCGGGTTCTGACTACTGCGCGCGATGTTTTCGTTTCGGCCATAACTTTCTCGTCCGAACTCGGATTTGCGATCCGTTTGCGCTCACGAACTCGTATCGAGATGATCTACAACTTATATTTCAGGACATTGTTCCAAATTCGAACTCAATAAATCTGTAAAGTCCTTCAAAGTTCGAGTAAGAATCATGTTTCACAAGATAAAGCAAATTAAGCACAAAACAATCATCCAACACTCAATTTCCTATAAAATTAACATCATATGAACATTAAAAACCATGGAAATATGAGTGTTATCAACTACCCTAGGATCAGTTGTCTTTTATATTTGATATTTCCTACGTGATTTTAATTATTGTTATTTGCGTTTTAGTTTAAGTCAACCAATCTCTACGTTCTGTTGCCTGTCTACTACTTAAGTTTGTTTAGGAGATAGCTAAAGTAGTTTCGTTGTGTCAGTCCCTGTGGATACGATACTTGGTTACCAATTTATGCTACAATTGCACCGTGTTAGTTGCGGTAATTTGTTGCTAATAATTTAGTGATCAGCGTCGGGCGAGGAGATCTCGTCTTCCCGGCTGATTGGAAACAAGGCGGCGATGGCAAAAGGGGAAGGCGGCAAGCTCCGAGTAACCATCGGAATACAAAGAGGCATTGAAGCGGTCCGACTAGAACTTGAAAAAAATCACCGCCTTGTACACCAAGAAGAACAAGCTCAAGGAGAAGGATCGATCTCCTGCTCAAGGAGAAGGAGAACGAGCTCAAGGAGAAGGAGCTCGATATGCAGCTCCTCAGCTTGGATACGACGCATATGAGCGATGCACAAAGGAGGGGACACAAGTACATGGTCCAAGAATTATTTTTTTTTTTATCAGAAAACAAAGATATTATTAAGGCAACTGGTACCAGAGGTACCGCAAGCGATCAATTACAAAGGATGCCCACAGGGCCGATGGAACACCAAGAAGAGAAGTTAATCTCCCACTCACAAATGTTAAGCCCACATGGTCCAAGAAATGCTCAAGCGTCGTGGACTTATCTAGAGTATGATTTTAATTTATGTAATTTTTAATTATGTTTTTAAGTTTTTTTTAATGTAATTTTTAGGATTTTTATTTCAATGGAATTTTAATTATTAGTAAAATGTGTTATTTAAATTTGAGCAATATATTAAAATTAAATGGAAAGCATAAAAATCAAAACTAAAAAAATCAAGTAGGCTATCATGTAATCCCAATACGGCCTCCTTACTCAATGTGATCCCCTCTTATCAAGTAGGCTATCATGTAATCTCAATGCGGATGCTCTTAAAATTTTAAAAACATAAAATATTTTTCGTGCATTGCATGGAGGACAAATCTAGTTTTGTTTTAAATATCTCTGGGCACACAAATTTTGAAGAAATAAATATAATTTTATGAAATAGTCATTTTGAATAAAGAAACATAACATTTGATCATTAATTGAAAAAATATAAAATCTGGTCATTTATTACGTGTAAAGATTGTTTTGCCCTTAATTAGGGCGGACCGAATTCGGGTTTGTGCACGAGTTAGGCACATATGGCACTATTGACACTAATATGACCATAAGTACCATTCGTGCAACACTACATAAGAGAGTATATGACACTAATAACACTAATATGACCATCAGTATCATTCGTGCAGCACACTAAATAGAGAATCTAAACCCTAAATGTATAATCTAAACCCTACGGGGAAGTGTTCAAAATGGTCAAATAATTGTACCCATCTAAATAATATCAGCACACAAGTATATGGCACTAATGGCACTAATATGATCATAAGTATCATTCATATAACACTAATGGCACTAATATGATCATAGATACCATTCGTGCAGCACTGAGTATATGGCACTAATGGCACTAATAGTGTCATGTGTGCCTAACCCGCGTGCAAACCCGAATTCATCCAATCGGGTTACGAATTAATAGTAGATCTTGATGATCTAAGGTCTGAAAATTATTTATATTTTATATTTTAAGAAGTATTTTTATTTTAGCCCTCCCCTTATATATCTTCAAGAGCTAATAAAATCGTGCCACATCAGCCCTAAGCCCATAATCATGCAAAACACACCAAAACCTATGTTGGGAACTTAATGAAATATCCTAATCCTAGTTTGGATGATACCAAAATCAATAGGTTTCAATTGTAATAGACTAGAACTGTTTGAACTTAAATGTTAGAGTTCTTTTTCTAGTTTAGTTGTTGTTCTGAAGACTGAAGACTGAAGTTGCCGACTGAAGCATCAGTCGATGAATCAGTTTTGACTGATTACTTAATGCGTGCCACGTGGAATCAGCGGACTGATACTAAAGTCAAGTATCAGTTAAACATTCTTCCTCGGACTGAACCTCCAACGTTCAAATGAAGCCACACACTCCAGAAGTACAGCCGCATTAAATGCAGAGATCTCAGGATCGTCCTTTCTCTACAGAGGCCATTCATTTTTGGTGATTACCTTTTCAGAGATGTCGCATATCCTGCTCTTCAACATAGCCGTTCTCACCAAACAAGGAACCTCGAATATTGAAGCCTCAGCTCAAGTTCAAATTACTCTCTAACGGAAGAAATCTTGAAGACCTTCTCCGCCAACGAATCTATTCAAGACGTCTCCTATAAATAGCGCTCGAGGATCACTTCAATCAACATCAGCTGAAACGCTGCCAAAATTGTTACTCAGCTAAAGCCAAACTTCTCCAAAGTTTCAATCGAAGAAGAGAATCCTAAAGCCAAAAATCAGCCACTGTTGATTACATATATTCTCTTAGACCTTAGGCAAACCTTGTTTATCCAAAGCCTAGGTTAAACTGACTGCAAAGGACTTGTTCTTTGTAGTTTAGTTGGCAAGTTTTCAAACCTCTCTTCAACCTACCGAATTGACTGTTTGTGTCGAAAAGGAGTTCAGAAAGGTGTTCTGTCTCCGTGAGGTCCTAGTGCCCAGTGTGTGCTAGGAGTGAGAAATCCAACAAGGTGTGTTGGTATTGAAGATTGGATCTTCAGTTGTCTCGATTGTGTGCACCCGCAAGCACACGTTCAGGTTTGCTGTGCACCCGTAAGCACGAGCATCGGTTTGTAGTGCACCCGTAAGCACTTGCCCAGTGAAGTTGTTGGTCTGATCAATCGACCGTGGATGTAGGAAGTATTTTCCGAACCACGTAAAAATCTCTGTGTTATTTACAGCTTTCAGTATTTACTTTCTTACTTGTGTTCTTACCTTCATAAACTGAAAACTGATTAATAGCAAAGAGAAACCCAAAGACTGACAACGTGTTTAACTCACAGGCTATTACGAAACAAAAGTTTTCCCCTGCGTGTGTTATCAGTCTAACTGATCTATCATCTGATAGTCAGTAAGATTCATAACATCTCTGTTTACCAAACTAGACTGAAGCTTTACGTGTATCAGTTAAAGTCTTTAACTTAACTGATAACTCCTTACTGAAGAGTATTCAGTATCAGTCGTCAACCCTGTTTTGGTCAAAACTCTTTTCAGTAAACAGGTTGAGTGAGTTTGTGTTTGAAGTTTCGTTTTGACTCATTTGAAGCAAAAATTGCCTATAGGTGTATTCCCCCCCCCATACACCTATTGGAGACCCTCCGGATCTAACAACCTAACTCTTCCTACAACTATAAATAGGGGTTTCCATATCACTTTTAAACACACCAAATCATAATTAAGTGAACAAGAATTGGAGGAAAATTTTCTACAACGAATTCATCTCCAATATTTGAGGTGTCCCATGAAACCTATCGAGCTTCAAAGCGTTCTCGTAACCCTAAGCTCAAATCAAGTCCAACGTTCGATCCAGAAATAAGGCGTAGGCCATCTACATCAACTTATAAAGCTCAAAGCTCAAGTCAAACCCAACATTTATTTCGGAAACTCCTTTTTATTCCGGAAACAAGGCGAATGCCCTCTTCATCAACGTCATATAAAACTCAAAGATCAAGTCCAAGAAGATCGGAAGCATATTTCTCCAACAAATCAACGTTATAAAACCCAAAGCTCAAGTCAAACTCAACGTTTATTCCGAAAACAAAGCGAAGGCTCTTTGCATCAACGTCATAAAGCTTAAATATGAAATTTAAGAATATCAGAGACATATTTTTCAAAAATCAACTTAAAAAAAAAGAATCAGAACTAGGATCTAATAGAAATAGACCCACATAAATATATTTGATCTACAAATATTAAAATTATACGTTATTTTATATTTATTAAATTAAATACAAAAATTTATGTTTATAATGTAGAAATACATATGTTATCTCTTTGACACAAGATATTGGTGAAAATCAATCCCACCATCGTTCGATCGGCATCGTTTCATTGCCCAAGCATGTGACTATGTTCTGCATCTTGAGGGACAGAAAATAAACTAGATATGGAGACAACATTATTCTTCAAAATGTATAACATATTTGTATTTAATGAAGGCTAAATCATGTCTTCTAGGTGAGGAGCTGTCTGGACCCTCATTTCAATTATATTGTGCTCAGCAACATATCATGTGAATTTGATATTTCATAAATATTTCTTCGGATCAATTATTTTGGATGTAGTCGATCACAGATTCACAATACACAGATAGTACAATATTTAATGAAATATATTTCTTTTGTCCCCAAAAAATTTGCCATAATCTTTTTATTTTATATATGACCTCACCATCATCACATTTATCCATATATGATTTTCTGAATAAACGAAGATGCTAGTAGTATAATTTAGGAAACTACTAAAGCTTTATAACTCATATTATTAAAACGCGAAATTTAATTATAAATTAATTGCAAAAGAGAATAATTTTAGTAGATATATTTGATAAAAGTATCACATATATCAATATACGATTTTCTGAAATAAACGAGGATGCTAGTATAATTTAGGCACTACTAAAGCTTTATGACTCATATCTATCATATATTAATACACGAAATTTAATTATAAATCAATTTTAAATCAATTGCATAAAATGACAATTTTGTGACTAAAATAAATTTGAAAGTTTTTTTGTATGCTATAATTTCTCTCTCTTTTTTCACTTTTCTATAATTTTACGCAAATTCTCGTATGTGAATTTCTCTCTTTTTTCACTTTTCTATAATTTTACGTAAATTCTTGTACGCGGTTAACCGCACCCGATCTGCGTTAATAGAATATAAAACAGTTTTTAACAAATAAATGCAAAAGTAAGAGTTGGTGTAATGGTTACAGTTGCTTACTATACCTTATTTCATAAGGTTTGGAGTTTGAAACCCTTTAGCTAAATTTTAGCGGTTTTGTTCTTTTTTTTTCTTTTTTTTTTATGTTTTTTGGATTTTATTTTTCTGGTTTTGTTTCCTGTTTTTTGTTTTATTTTTATGTTTTTTTTTATTTTCTTGTTTTCTTTATTTTTTTGTATTTTATTTTTTGCATTCTTTTTATATATTTTCTTTTTTTTTTCTTTTCAGTATTTCTTTTTTTTTTCTTTTTAGCATTTCTTTTTACTGCTTTTCTTCTGTGTTTTTTTCTTTATTTTGTTGTTTTTTTTTTTTGCATTTTTTATATATATTGGCTTTTTTTCCTTCCAGTATTTTCTTTATTTTTCGTTTGTTTTTTATTTATTATTTTCTTTTGCATTTTTTTATATATTTTCATGAAAAATGTAAAACTTTTAAAATATTACATTTCTTCATAATAATAATCAATTTTTCTCACAACAATAATTACTTGAGCAAATAACTAAAAGTATAAGTTCTCATGAGTAAAAATAACAAGTAACATGAACAAATGTTTCAAAATTATTACATTTGTTTATGATAATTATTACTTTTATTTATTAGAACTTGTACTTTTAATTATTTGGTTAAGTAATTATTATAATACGAAAAAGTATTGATTGATATAAAGAAAAATAATTATTTTATTATGAAGAAATGTAATATTATTGAAACATTACATTTCTTCATAATAATGTTTATTTTTATTCACAAGAACTTTTACTTTTAGTGTTCAGGGTTTAACTTAAATGAACATAAGTATACATTTGTGCGAACAAATGTATACCTTATGCTTTTAAAAGTAAATATTCCTATTAGGATTCATGATTTAGTGTTCATGAGGGTTTAATGTTCAGAGTTTTAGGGTTTAGTGTTCAAGGTAGAGATGTCAATCGGGCCAACCCACCGGGTTTCGGGTAAGCCCTATCGGGTTTCGAGTTAATCGGGTGCGGGCTAATCGGGCTGGGGATTTTGTCGGGTTATAAATTTTCAACCCTAACCCTAACGTTCGGGTTTCGGGCTAGTTGGCTTAAATGCGTAAAATAAAATAATCATTTGTATTTTATTATTTTTAATGATCTAATGTATAATGTATAAAATATACATAGAAATCAAAGATATAAATTATATAGCAAGCATGAAATGAAAAAATATAAGATATTGAAAAAAATATCAAGATTGCATAACATATAAAATAAGTTGGTAACAATAAAATGTTCAATTTTGTTAACGAAAAAACAATAAAATATCCAACAATAGTTTGAATTCATAGAAGCAAAGCATCTAAAAAATACAGAAAAGTGAAATGATGAGACTTTATAATATTTTGTCATTTTTTTATTTTTATATCTAAATATTTAATATTAAGTATTCGGGTTTCGGGCTAGCCCATCGGGTTAGTCGGGCCGGCCCTATCGGGTGCCGGGCTAATCGGGTTGTAACTTTTATCGGGTTGAAAATATTCAACCCTAACCCTCTTGGGTGGCGGGTTAATCGGGCCGGCCCACGGGTTTCAGGCTAGATTGACATCCCTAGTTCAAGGTTTAGGATTTAGTTTTCAGGATTTAAAGTTTAGAAAACATAATACTTTATATTGAATGAAGGTAAATATTATATTAACAAAAGTATACATTTGTGCTAGCAAATGTATATTTTATGCTTATTAAAAGTAAATATTCCTATTAGGGTTTAGGACTTAGTGTTCAGGGTTTAGGGTTTAGAAAATATAATACTACTTTATATTGAATGAAGGTAAATACTTATATTAACATAAGTATACATTTGTGCGAATAAATGTATATCTTATTCTTATTAAAAGTAAATATTCCTACTGGGGTTTAAGGTTTAGAAAATATAATACTTTATATTGAATGAAGGTAAATACTTATATTAACATAAGTATACATTTGTGCTAACAATGTAATTTTATACTTATTAAAAGTAACTATAATCTTAATAAAAATAATACTAATTATTTATATGAAGAAATGTAATATTTCAAAATTATTACTTTTTCACGAAAATTGCTACTTTTACTCATGAAAACTTATAATTTTAATTATTGTCTCAAGTAATTATAGTCGTAAGAAAAAAATAACCATTAATATGAATAATGGTAATATTAAAAAAATAAAACAAAAGTAAATGGAAAAAATAGAAAAAAATTAAAGTAATTATTATCTTGGTAAAAAGTAATTATTCATATGAAGAAATGTAATATTTCAAAATTATTAATTTTTTCACGGCAATTGTTATTTTTACTCACGAAAACTTGTAAAATTATTGGAATAATGAAAAGTCATGTGTAGGGAAATAAATGAAATATCCCTCCCTAGTTTTGATGATCCCAAAATCCTTAGATGTTTCTTTTTAGACTAAGGCTTTATTGAACTCAAGTGTTTTAGTCTATTCTAGTAATAGGACTGAAGATCGAAGGACTGAGGACTGAAGACCTTGAACTAAAGATAGAATATCAGTCTTAATTGATAATCAACAGTCAAGTATATTTTTAAAGGACGATTGCACTGAAGTATCAGTAACAAGCAATTACTGATACATGCCACGTTGAGTTTAGCGGACTGATACTAAAGTCAAGTATCAGTGGAACTCTCTGAGTTATTCTTCATTCCTCGGACTGAAACTCCAGTTTAAGGAAGCCACGTGGAAAGTCACTACAAGAAAATGCGGCTCTAACGACCGAAATTTCGGTCGTTAAAACCCAAAAATCGGTTGTTAATATTATTAACGACCGATTTAACGACCGTTTTTTTCGGTCGTTGTTTGCATCGTCGCCCGAGTTTTAACGACCGTTTTTTCGGTCGTTAAATTTAACGACCGATTTTTTATTTTTAACGACCGAAATTTCGGTCGTTAAAAAGAGAAAAAAAATTTAAAAATAAAAATAAAAAAAATTAATTTTTTTTATTTTTTTAATTAACGACCGAAATTTTATTTTTAACGACCGAATTTTCGGTCGTTAAAAATTAATAAAAAAAATAATTTTTTTTTTCGAAAAAAATAATTTTTTTTTTATATATATATCTTTGTATCCCACAAGTATTTTTAGTGTATTTCTAATGTATTTTGACCTTAATTGCATACCATTTGACGAACTTCCCAGTAGGTCACCCATCTTACTTGTGCTCTAAGTCAAGCACGCTTAACCTCGGAGTTCTTTTCGAGTAGTCACCAGTACAGAACACTCGTATTATTGATATATATAGTACCTATTAATTCATTTAAACTCTAATTCAATATAAAATATCATTAATCATTCATAACCTTATAATATGTCGAGATAATATAAAATATCATTAAACATTTACGATAAATATACGATCGAATTTAAAATAGTAAAAAATTAATATTATAGTAATTAAATAAAGAAAAGAAAATATGAGTATGAAAAATAATAATCAATACAACAAAATCAATATTAAATCAAATAATCAATATTAATAAAATTAATATTTGAAAAATAATTTTATTATTATGAATCTAATAATTTAGAAAATCTAATAAGTCTAATAATTTATTATAATAAATCTAATAATTTATTATTATTTCAAAATAATAATTAAATAATTAAATAATAAAAATAAAAATAATTTGAAAATAATAAAAAATAATTAAATATTTATATATAATCGAAAAATAATTAAATAGAAAATTAATAAAAAATAATTAAATTTGTAAAATAATTAAAAATAATATTAAATAGAAAATTAATATAAAATTAATAAAAAATAATTAAATAGAAATAGAAAAATAAAAATAAAATAATAATCGAAAAATAATAATTAAATAATTAATTATTTCTATAGAAAATAATAATTAAATAATAATCGAAAAATAATAATTAAATAATTAAAAATAATCTCTATAATTTGAAAATAATAATTAAATAGAAAATTACTAAAAAAATAATTAAATATTTATATATAATGAAAAAATAAAAATAAATAAAAATATAAATGGAATTTAAAAATTTTTAAAATTTTAAAAATAATATTAACGACCGATTATTCGGTCGTTAATAAATAAAATACATAAAAAATAAATAAAAAAATAAAAAATAAATAAAAAAATAAAAAATAAATAAAAATAATTTTAACGACCGAAAAATTCGGTCTTTAAAAAAATAATTAAAAAAAATATTTTTTTTTATTTTAAAAATATTAAAAAAATAATAAAAAAATTCAAAAAAAATTAAAAAATAATATTAACGACCGAATAATTCGGTCGTTAAAAAATTAATTTTTTTTTCAAAAAAAAAAATTAATTTTTTTAAAAAAAATATTTTTTAATAAAAAAAAATAAAAAAAATATATTAACGACCGAATTTTCGGTCGTTAAAATTAAAAAAATAATTAAAATAAAAAAAATATATTTTACGACCGAAAATTCGGTCGTTAAGAAAAATTAAATATTAAAATATTAAAATAATAATTAGCGACCGAATTTTCGGTCGTTAAAAAATAAAAAATAAAATCGGTCGTTAAACGGTCGTAAATCGGTCGTTAAGGCCGCAAAATTAACGACCGAAAATTTCGGTCGTTAATTTCGGTCGTTAACCGCGTGTTTTCTTGTAGTGAGTATTCAAATACAACCGCAATTAATGCCAAGATATGAAGATTGTCCTTCCAAAGACAGAGTTTCCTCTTTCATGCTACTTTCTATGTAGCACTTTACTCCTATTGCCGAAAGCATGTTAGCTCTTTTCGAATTAGGAACACTGAAGATTGAAGCCTAAGCCCATATTTAAATTTTGTCTCACAACAGCAGATTTCTGAAGACCATCTCCTCCAACGGATCTATTCAGACGCTGTCTATATAAAGAGCTCCAAGATCAACCTCAATCTTCACTGATTCAAAGACTTACGCTGGAGCTCTGTCAAAATTAAGACCCCACCCTTCCTTAGCCAAATATTTGAATCGAAGAAGAAAATACTCATTGCTGAAATATCAGTCTACCTAATATACAAAAATTCTCTTAGAACATCTAGGAATATATTCTTCCAACCTTAGCCTAGATCCTGATTACTTGAGCTGTTCTCAGTAATCTTAGTTGGAATACTGAACCCCTTTTCTACAAGAGCGAAAAGAGTGTTTGAGATACAGAGAGTTCGAGACAGTTGTCTGAACTCAGAGATTCTTAGCCTCTCCGCAAGCTAGATGAGTGTTGTCTTAGCAACTACGAGTTAAGAAGGAGAAAGTCCAACTCAGTGTGTTGGCTCTGAAACAAGAGTTTCAGAACTTAGGTTTGTTGTGCACCCGCAAGCACAAGCCCAGTGATTGTCAGTGTGATCGACTGACCGTGGACGTAGGAACTTGTTTTCCAAACCACATAAAATTCTCTGTGTTGTAATTGCTTTCAGTATTTACATATATCTACTTGTGCACAAACTCATATTCATACTGAAACTGATAAGCTGAAAAGAGAAACCCTAAAACTGACAAAGTTATTCACTTAAAGGCTATTTCCTAAAATCGTTTCTGCTCTAAGTGTTATCAATCTAACTGACAAATCTTTGGATAGTCAGTAAGATTTCTAACACTTCTTTGATTCTTAAATCAGTGTGTCGACGCGTTCCTCATACTGAAGTTAAAATACTGAAACACTATCAGTATCAATCTACACTCGTCTCTTAACTGAAATTGTTTTCACTGATCACTTCGGTCTACACCTTTCAGTATCAGTTGAGATACTGGCTTCAGTTTACAAAATAAATTTTTAAAATAGCCTATTGGCGTATTCTCCCTCCTCCCCATACACTAGTTAAGTGACCCTCCGGGAACCCAACATTCGATATCAGAGCAGGTTGTTCGCAAGAACAGTTTTCTTTGACCCGGTTCTACTGAACTAGATCCTCTTCAAAAACCTCTATCTTCTCTTCGTGTGAGTGTATTTCTCGTTTCTACTTTACCATTATGGAAACTAACTTCAGCAGGTCAACATCCCTATCGGCGTTTGCCGTAGACAACTATGAGATATAGAAGTTCAGAGTCAAGAGCTACCTCACCGCCCAACATTGCAAGATGTGGGAGGTGATCACAAATGGTCCTATCGTCATCAAAGAGAAAATTATGAGGACTTCCACAAAAACAGGGAAAGAACCCTACTACGAATCCAGGATAAAAGAAAAGCACGAGTACACATCAGAAGAACGGAAACAATATGAACTGAACAACCTCGCGAAGAACATCATCTCGGGCACCGTTCCAGACAAATACATGATGAAAATCATAAAGTGCACATTTACTTTTCGAGACCCAACATAATGCTTCAAAAACATTACTTTCCTTTTTGTCATAATAATAATTACTTTGGAATAATGTACAAATTAAAAAAAAATACAAACAAAACAAAATATATAAAAAAAACATTGTAAAAAAAACTGAAGAAAAAAAAGCATATATAAAGAAAACAAAATAAAAACGCAAGAAAAAAATGAATAAAAAGAAAAGAAAAAGAGGAAAAAAATTCTTAAACTGCATCTCTATTGGGATTGGAACCCATGACCTAAGGGTTAATATGGATGTGAGGCGCAAGCACAAGCCAATGCACCAAGCCTTTCATTTTGTTTTTAACTGTGAAAACAATAATATAATGTTTCAGTTCAGATTGGGTCAAGACAGACCCAACCTGTCTCATCCTATGCGGTCAACCGCACACAAGACTAACCCATAATTTTATTACAAAATTATGCTATTTTATTAATGAAAATATATGTAATATGTATCTTAAACTAAATATCGTGAGAGTAACTTTAATTTGATATATTATATATAAAAAGTGTTTAAAATAAATAAGTTACGATCATTTAAAGTTGTAAAATAAATTATATATATAGAATTGGGGTTTTGGTAGTACCGTGTCTTTAGGTAGTATGTATTACCAAATATGGACCCACACATTGTGTACATGTGGTACATTAAAAATGCGACACATGATAGAGAGCTTCCATGGCAAAATACACCTCGAGGTAAAATGAGAATAAAAAATTTAGATATTAAAAAATATATATTATTATTTTTTTTAAATAATACTCAATCTATACACAAAAAAAACTTCATACTTTACATTTCTGGGTCGTCCACAAAAAACTTCCTATCTATTTTAGGACTATAATTCACCACTTAAAAATACTTCATTTACCCATACTTTTTCACCCACATAATAAATTACTAACACTTTTTACCATTCCCAATATACTCAATAATTTTTTCTTCGTTCTCAGCACACTCAATAAACATTTTATGAAAACTCGTGTCACTCTATCCTAATAAGTTCTTTCATTGACGGAGGGAGTAATAATTTTTTTTAATATATGGTTAGGTTCTAGTGAGATTGCTATTTTTCGTGAGATGTGAGACTAATGAATAAGCCCAATATATAGTGATGGATAAGACAATATATAATGTTGAATAATGATATTAAAAAATTAGTAAAATTATCACTTTCCCCAGGATTCGAACCCATGTAACATTTTACCCCATCTAGATAAATATTAGTCATAGGATACATTGGAACCATTCTCTCTCTCTCTCTCTCTCTCTCTCTCTCTCTCTCTCTCTCTCTCTCTCCCTCTCTCACATATATATATGTGTGTGTGTATTCACTCAGTGGCCGCCTTAATTATGAATATAATTGAACACAAATATACATAACATTGCACTAGGCGACCAATCAAGTACCTCTCGCCGCTTTTATTGTGCATATAACTGAACATAAATATGCATAAATAAACATAAATGTAAATGACTCTGCACACAAAATTATGTATGATGTTGCCATAAAATATGCAATTCAATTTGGTGTGCAAAGTTATGCATATTTGTGTGTTTATATATATATATATATATAGGGAAGGGCTAAAATAAGAGCATTTCTTAAGATATAAAATAAGAATCATTTTCAGCCCTTAGATCATCAAGATCTACGATTCGTAATCCTGGTGGATGGATTTATGGTCCTGAGTTCGAATCTCAAAGGTAGCAAAAATTTATTTTTCACAATTCATACTTTTATACAGTTAATTCATACGTGTTCTACATAAAATTCATATATTGAAAATTGCTCTTATTTCTTATTTTGAGATGTGCTCTCACGGTAGCCCACCCCTGTATATCTATATCTATATATATATATATATATATATATATATATATATAAATATATATATATATATAGGGGCGCGCTCCAGTGAGACCCCCTATTGTTGCTGCTTTTGTCCCTTCTACAGGTTTAACTGATGGATGGAGTTGGAGGGCAACTACAGACGGTAAATTCTCAACAAAGTCGGCTTATGATTTGGTGGCGGCTTCCAGAGAGGCGCAACAAACTCAACCGGCTGAGATGGCTATGGTTTGGGAGGCTCCAACATCGCACAAAGCCAAGGTGACAGCGTGGAGATGTCTTAGAAATCGTTTGGCTACATGTGACAACTTAAGAAGACGACAAATTCAAATTAGCTGGGAAGAGAGAGGATGCAACGCCTGTGTCGCTGGAGAGGAGACGACGGAACATCTGTTTCTTCATTGCCCGAAAGCTGCGGCGGTGTGGGACCAAATCTTCCAATGGTTACACATCAAAACGACAAATCCTAGAGGTACTCTCCATCATTACACTTCCTTCATCTCTGCTGCCAAAAAGAAGAAAGGAAGAAGATTGCTAAATGCGTTATGGGTGGGAACGGTTTGGACACTATGGGAAAAAAGAAACGAGAGTCGTTTTCAAGGAAAGATTTGGGATATTGAGAGACTTGTTTTACAGATCAAGGGTAGACTTTGGAGTTGGAATGAGGTCTATAAAGTTTTGGAGTTGAGAATCCCTTTCACCATGTGGTGCTCAAAGGGTTTCAATCTTTCCTTCTTGTTTTAATTGGCATCCCTGGTGCCTTGCTTTTTATCTTAATAAAATTTTAATTTTACCGATCAAAAAAAAATGAGTACAATGAATAAGACATATAATACTAATGAACAAAACGTATATCTAATGAACAAGATGTATATACTGATGAAAAATAAAATTTAAAAAATTCGTAATGAATAAGACATATATACTGATGAACATGGACGTATATACTGATGAACAACGCAGTATATACTGATGAATAACAAAATTTAAAATATTCTACTCCCTCCAGGATTCGAACCCTGCGAAAAAAAAAATCACCCTCCAGATACAATATCAGCCATAGGATTGATAAAATAAACGCACCAGATCGTGCCCTAGATCTCACTAAAATTAGGGGGTCTCATTGGAGCGGCCCCCTATATATATATATATATATATATATATATATATATTAAGAGCAATTTTTAATGTATGAATTTTATGTAGAACACGTATGAATTCGCTGTATAAAGGTATGAATAGCAAAAAATAAATTTTTGCTACCTTTGAGATTCGAACTCAGGACCATGAATTCATCCAACAGGATGATGAATCAACCGTAGATCTTGATGATCTAAGGTTTATATCTTAAGAAGTGGTACTTATTTTAGCCCTCCCCTATATATATATATATATATATATATATATATGTTTTTATGTTCAATTATATGCATTATATGCATAATCAAGGCGGCGACTGAAGTGATTTTTTTTTTTAAAATATATACTTTTAATATTCAAAAATTTTAATTCTATTTTATCTTTGCATGCATTTTGCCTTTGAAGACTTCTACCACATGTTGTGTTCTTAGTGCGCCATATGAACAAAATGTGTGGACTATAATTGATATATATATATATATATATATATATATATATATATATATATATATATATATAGGGAATGGTTTCAATGAGATTCCTCATATTGCAATTTTTTATTTTTTATTTTCAAGGTATGCGTGTATCTTATTGTCGTGTGCATATATACATAACATTTCTCTCTCTCTCTCTCGCTATATATATATATATATATATATATATATATATATATATATATGTATATTGATACCCTAGTTTTTCACTGAACCCGTTCGCATAAGAGACGACGGTGGCAGCAATTTGATAGAGGCTTAATTTTTTGTTTACATCGCTGGTGAGTTGGTATTGAAATAATGGGTGAACATATTTTTGGTTCTTTTTTAGATTGAATATCTTGTAGTTAAGTGGTTCTTGATATTTGGTTAATCGAATGGGGATTGATTTGCTACATCCGTCCCATGACTTTGAATGTTTTGTTGAATTTGTTGTTTTCTGGATTTTCTTTTGAACAATAACAAATATATACAACTATGTTGTGATTATTGTAAATAATATTATTTATTGTTTATTGTACATTACTTATTCATATATATATATATATATATATATGATGGAACGGATGGATACGGTTAACATAATACAGAATCTCGTTTTCTGTCTGTTTTATCTTCTTCTCTTTTCTCTGCATCTTCTCTACTCTTTTACTTTTGGAATTGTTTATTCAAGGAGATATTACAACACGTTATCAGCACGAGTCTCTAGCCAATTGAGTGAACACGGAGATAGACCATAAGAAAAAATCGTATTTTTCTTACAAGGTAATTTTACATTATGTTTCTAGAAAATTTAGAAACGGATTTGATTTTTTTTTTGAAAACTTAAATCCTAATTGATTTTATAAGTTTAAAGTCGATGGTTTTTGGTTCTGTAAATCCAAATTGATTCGAGTCGGTGGTTTTTGAAAAGTATTGTTTTGATTGAAGTGTCTGGTGTTGGAGAGAGAAGTTTATAATTGAAGAAACATGATTAGATAAATTAGGTCAACTGTCATCATACGAATTCTCCTTTTCTTTTCATACAAACTGGAAATTACTAGTACTAGATTAAAAACTTGAAGAAATATGAGAATTGATTGGGAGCGTTCCAATTTGGAAAACCAACGCTGCGATTCGAGAAACCCAAATGGAAATAAATAAAGTCGAAATTAGATGTTGAACAATATTGGATTTTGTGGACACGACGCTGACAAAAAAAAAGAAAAAAAGAAAAAAAGTCGCAAAATATGAATGAATATTTAATTATAATATTTATTGTTTGTTATTTATTAAATGAATTGGTTGAAAAATAATTGTGTATAATTGTCTATTTTTCACTTGGTAATTGAAATTATTTTTTTTTCATTGTTTGTTATAGTTTGAATATGTCTGATATCAACAAAAGAGAATTCACTGAGCTTGCTCTTGATGGTGGTAACTATTTGACTTGGGCTTTGGATGTTGAAATATACCTCGCCTCATGTGATTTGAGTGACGCTATAGTTCCGGATTCTTCATGTAGCTCCGCCCAGAAGGCGAAAGCTTTGATTTTCTTGCGTCATCATTTGAATAAGGACTTAAAAAATGAGTACCTTACTGAAAAGGACCCTGTTGTACTATGGCAATCCCTGAAGGATCGCTTTGATCAACAAAAGGCTATTATTCTCCCTCAGGCACAATATGATTGACTGAATTTACGCTTTCAGAATTTCAAGTCCGTGATTGAGTACAATTCTACCTTACACCGTATTGTGTCACAGCTGAAACTCTGTAAACAAGAAGTTACAGAGATTGATTTGATAGAGAAGACTCTATCTACTTTTCATGCCAGTAACCTTGTACTCCAGCAGCAGTACAGAGCCAAGAATTATACTAGGCATTCTGAACTCATTTCTGCTTTACTTGTAGCAGAGAAGCATAATCAGCTTTTGATGAGAAACCACAATCCAAGACCAGTTGGTTCACAAGCAGTGCCTGAAGCACATGCTACCACTTATAGAGGTGGTCGAGGGAGAGGCCGAGGAAAAGCGAATTGGTCCCAACGTGGTGGACGAGGTTGGTCCCATAGAGGAGGTCGAGGTCGAGGTCGAGGTCGTGGATACAATCATATTGCTAGATTCCAAAGTCATGGAAAAGGATTTCATAAGACATCACATCTACAAGAAGCAAGTACATCTCAGCAAAATCCAGAAACACAACAAACTTGTTACAGGTGTGGGTGCGATGGTCATTGGAGTCGTACATGTCGCACCGCCAAACACCTCGTTGAAGCATATCAAATGTTGCAAAAGAACAAGAAAGGCAAGAAAATTCGAAGTGAAATACATCATGCCAGTTTGCCTGAAGCAAATTTGGAGTTTAATGCCGATGATGATGATTTAATGCAACTTGATCTTGAAGATTATGGAGATCAAAAGTAATTTGATGTGTTGGACTATTCAGACATTTTAGGATTTTATTTATGGTTCATGTTTTATTTGCAAACTGTTAGTAATTTAGTTTGTTTTTGTGTGTTTGCAATACTTAAAATTCTATTATTATTGTGACTTATTTGCTATCTTTATTTGCTATTTTCTTGATTTATATTTTACTTCTTTGCTTTTAGAGTGTCAAACTCAAACTTGCAACTCATGGAGAATGAAAGTACATTGTGTCTAGTGGATAGTGCCACAACACATACTATACTTACTGATAGAAAATATTTCCAAACTCTTACTGAAAAAAGGGGAAGCGTTACTACAATTGCAAATGACAATATCCTTATTGTCGGCTCTGGAAGAGCTTCTCTAATACTCCCTATGGGTACAGAATTAATTATCAATGATGCACTTTTGTATCCACAATCAAAACGTACCCTTCTTAGTTTTAAAGACATCCGACTAAACAGTTTTCACATTGAAACTGAAACCGATAACAATAGTGAATTTCTTCTCATCACTCAAAATGTTGGATGTAGGAAACAAATTCTTGAGAAGTTCCCTTCTTTCTCCTCTGGGTTGTATTATACTCATATTAAATCTAACAATCATGTTGCGTTAAGCATAAAATTTAAAGACCCAAAATCTTTTATATTATGGCATGAACGATTGGGTCATCCTGGGCAAAATATGATACGTCGGATTATTAATAATGCTATTGGGCACAATATACAAACAAAAGATCTATCACCTTCAAATGAATTTGTTTGTGAAGCATGTGCAAAAGGTAAGCTTATAGTACGACCTTCTCGTACCAAAGTTAAATTAGAATCTCCTTCTTTTCTTGAACGAATTCAAGGAGATATATGTGGACCAATTCACCCAGCGTCTGGACCATTCCAATATTTTATGGTCCTGATTGATGCTTCTACTCGATGGACTTATGTATGCTTATTATCTACTCGCAATAAAGCATTTGCAAAGCTTATTGCCAAAATAATTGAATTAAGAGCTCAATTTCCTGATTACCCAATTAAGTCCATTCGAATGGACAACGCCAGTGAATTCACATCAAAATCTTTTGATGAATATTGTATGTCATTGGGTATTAAAGTGGAGCATCTTGTTCCATATGTCCACACGCAAAATGGTCTAGCTGAATCCTTAATCAAACGTTTAAAACTAGTAGCTAGGCCATTGCTACAAAAATCAAACTTACCTATTACTTGTTGGGGTCATGCGATTTTGCATGCTGCAAATTTGCTCCAAATCCGACCAACTGCATATCATGAATATTCCCCAATACAATTAGTACGTGGTAAAGAACCAAACATTTCTCATCTGCGAATATTTGGTTGTGGAGTTTATACTCCAATAGCGCCACCAAAACGTACCACAATGGGCCCTCAGCGTAAGCTAGGTATATACGTGGGTTATGAATCTCCATCTATAATTAAATTTCTTGAACCCATGACTGGGGATCAATTTACTGCCCGGTACGCTGACTGTATTTTTGATGAAGATCATTTCCCGACATTAGGAGGAGACAAAAGCCCAACTTCAACACAATGTCGAGAAATTTCATGGAATGAAAAGAATCTTCACTATTTAGATCCACGTACTAATGAATCTGAACTGGAAGTTCAAAGGATAATTAACTTGCAATATTTAGCAAGTAATTTGCCAGATGCATTTACTGATCATAAAGGAGTGACAAAATCTCATATTCCTGCTATGAATGCACCACAAAGGATTGAAGTTCCATATGGACAAAATAAATCAGCTGATAATCCCGAATGCCAGAAGCGTGGGAGACCTATTGGTGCTAAAGATAAAAATCCCCGCAAAGCAAAATCAAATAAGAATATGATATCACTCCAACAACCTCTTGAAGAGGATCATCATGTAGATGATAATCCCAGTACTTCTAAAAGTGCACTAACTAATACTGGGATTGCGGAACAACCAGATCATAATATAATGAGAATTGATAAAAATCTGGTTGATGTCAACATTGAAGTTGCTATGAACTTTATAAATACGGGAGAAACTTATAACAGGAATGTTATTGTAATAGACGATGTATTTGTCTCTACAATTGCATGTACTATTTCAAATGATAATCTGGATCCATAACCAAAAACAGTAGCACAGTGCCGGAAGCGCTCTGATTGGTTGAAATGGAAGGAAGCAATTGAGGCAGAGTATAACTCGCTAAAGAAAAGAAAAGTTCTTGGTACTATAATACTTATACCCGACAATGTTGAACCATTGGGATATAGATGGGTATTTGTACGAAAGAGAGATGAGAACAATGAGGTGGCAAGATATAAAGCGAGATTAGTAGCTCAAGGGTTTTCGCAGAGACCTGGAATTGATTTTGATCAAACATATTCTCCTGTTTTAGATGGCATAACATTCCGCTATTTGATATCTCTGGCATCATCAATGAATTTAGAAATGCAGTTAATGGACGTCGTGACTGCATATTTATATGGGTCACTAGACGCTGATATCTATATGAAAATCCCTGAAGGATTCAAAATTCCTCATATGAAGGAAAATGAAACTCGTGACATGTATTGTGTAAAATTAGAAAAATCGTTGTACGGTTTAAAACAGTCGGAAAAGATGTGGTATAACCGACTTAGTGAATTCCTCTTGAAGAAGGAATATGTGAATAATGATATATGCCCTTGTGTGTTCATTAAAAGATCACAAAATGGTTTTTGTATCATTTCTGTTTATGTTGATGATATAAATATAATTGGAACACGCAAAGAGGTTGAAGAAGCTCGTTCATGCTTAAAGATGGAGTTTGAAATGAAAGACTTGGGTAAAACCAAGTTTTGTCTCGGCCTGCAGATCGAGCATCTCCCTGAAGGAATTCTTGTACACCAGTCAACTTATGTGAGTAAGATTTTAGAGAAATTCTATATGGATAAATCACATCCACTTAGTACACCTATGGTTGTCCGATCACTAGAAATAGATAAGGACCCATTTAGACCTAAAGAAGATGATGAGGATATTTTAGGACCAGAAGTTCCTTATTTGAGTGCAATTGGAGCACTACTTTATCTCGCAAACTGCACAAGGCCTGACATAGCATTTGCGGTTAACTTGCTAGCAAGATTCAGTGCTTCTCCTACACGAAGACATTGGAATGGTGTTAAACACATTCTTCGTTATCTTCAAGGTACAAAAGATCTTGGTTTGTTCTATCCAAGAAACCAAGACATGACATTGGTAGGCTATGCGGATGCTGGTTATTTATCTGATCCCCATAATGCTAAATCTCAGACTGGTTATGTTTTCCTCTATGGTGGTACAGCTATATCTTGGAGATCTGTTAAGCAGACTCTAGTTACTACATCCTCAAACCACTCAAGGATTATCGCTTTACATGAGACCGCTAAAGAATGTGCATGGTTAAGATCATTGATACAACATATTCGCGGATCTTGTGGTATTGCGGATGATAAATCTCCCACTGTCCTATATGAGGACAATGCTGCTTGTGTTGCACAAATGGATAGCAGGTACATTAAAGGAAATTTAACAAAACACATATTACCTAAATTCTTTTACCCGCATGAGCTCCAGAAGAGCGGTGAAATTAAAATAAATAAAATTCGCTCTTGTGATAATCTGGCAGATTTATTCACAAAATCCCTTCCTACGTCAACTTTTGAAAAACATGTTTATAATATTGGAATGCGTAGGCTTAGTAGATTATTAGTTTGAGGGGGAGCGAATTCATTATGCCTTGAAGGTGTATTTTTGTTGTACTCTTTTTCCCTTACTAAGTTTTTTCCCATTGGGTTTTCTTAGTTAAGGTTTTTAATGAGGCAACAAATGCAACACAAAGTTATACATATTACATGTACTCTTTTCTTTGACTGTTTTTTCCCACAGGGTTTTTTCAGCAAGAGAGACATGAACATAATCAAGTAATGTCCAAGGGGGGGTATTGTAAATAATATTATTTATTGTTTATTGTACATTACTTATTCATACATATATATATATATATATATATATATATATATATATATATATATATATATGATGGAACGGATGGATACGGTTAACATAATACAAAATCTCGTTTTCTGTCTGTTTTCTCTTCTTCTCTTTTCTCTGCATCTTCTCTACTCTTTTACTTTTGGAATTGTTTATTCAAGGAGATATTACAATAGTGATTTGTAATTAGCTTGATTATTTCTAATTAACAGAAATTTCAATGTAATATTCGGGACATTAAAAATTAACTGTTTAATTGTTTGCTTGTTGAGCTATTTTTTTTTTGGTACTCTTCTGTTCCTTCGAAAACTTGTCCTACTTATATGAATAATGTAGTATTAACTCTTAGTCTTCTAGTTTTTACCCTGGTGTTAACTTAGACATGAACATGTTTCTGGGTTTTTTGAAGTTTTTTTGGTTTTCTTGATTTTGATATTGTTAAGTTTTATTTGATCGTGAACAAGTTACTGAAGTGATGTTTCGATTTTTTAAAAAATGGTTGTTAGCATTTTATGTTCGTTTGTCATGATTAATTTACTGGAATGTTCTTTGCGTTCTAGTTATGAATTAATCGTACTGTGAATATGTTTGGAGGAAATGCTATCTATAACTATCGGTTGAATGTCATAACTATTACCGTTCATTACAATTGTGAATGTGTTCGGAGAAAATGTATTGAATGTTGAAACCATGTTCACAGATATCGTAGAAGAAGTGCAAGAGAAAAGGCGTGCACGTTCATCCAAAACCTTCTTATGTTTGTTGAGATCATTTATAAAACATTATTTTATGTACTTACGTGATTATTTTCTTATCAATTGGGATGTCTTCATTGGAACCTGTGACAAAAAGGACTAGGTTGTCCTTGCAAAAGGGTACGAGGGAAGTTAGAGGTAATATATAGAGACAGTATCAAGAAATTACAAGTTGATTAGATTTTAAGTGTTGCTTCCTAAATTTTATGATAGAGGGCAACAAAGGAATGCTAGCAGGACCTAGTAGTGGGATAAGTAATAGAAAATGAAAGGGACATAAAGGTAATTGAATTTAAATATTATGTTTCCTTAGTTTGCATTTGTAAATTTTAACAATTTTTTGTGTGGTTGAAATGTTCGAATATGTGATCGTTTGTTAGGGAGGCCAAAGAAAAGTAGTAAACCTGCCCCAACGGAAGAAGAGTGTAAAAGCACAGAGGATGCTAGTGAGTGTCCTGATGTTGGTGCTATAAATATTTATAATGTGTGGGGCCTGAGTTTATGGTTTCTGGATTCTAATTAATTGATATGAATTAATTGATATGAAATAATTAATCGTTCCTTAAAAGTTCTTGGTGGGTTCATATAGTATGTTCATGCCAATTTCATGCATATAATTCGTACTTATTGATCTTAGTTTATTATATCTTCGTGCGGTGTTCATGAAATTTATTTATTATGTTCATACTAATTTGAACGAGTGGCCATTACCCTAGTTCTATGAGTTTGTATTGTTTAATTATAGTTATGTTTGTAACAATTTAATTGCAGTTTTATAAAAACAACATGGACTATTCATAACAATACAATTAAAACTTAAAGGGGGATGTTATGGAGAATGCTGAGAGATATGTCAGATGCCTGCGGATGGGGATGATGTTATTGCTTCATATTTGAACAAGGTAAGTATTCAAGAACATAAAGTTATTGTTTGGTACACTATACTGTTGTAATCTTATGTACTTTGCAATTGTGTTTCGAACTTAAATGTGAACCAAGATTACGATTCATGGAATGCAGGATATAGATGAGCATGATGTTTCGAACATCATGGCCACTGGCGTTTACCACATGCGGCATTTAGAGACGTTCATGGGTGATGTTCTGCAAGTTGTAAATGCATGTCCACCGTCTCGACGAATAGACAACTTCGTGTGATGCACGTACGATATTGTGCTACTTTGGTGAATTGGGAAGGTAATCATATTGGTAGCAAAGTTGCAAAGGAGGCATCAGAGCATTATATTGAGGTTTGCAAGAATCCGAGGTTGAATGTCAACTTGTTGCTGATTGGTTAACCGAATAATTTAGTGGTGTGTTGCTATGGTAATTCATGTTTTAGGTGTCGGAATAATGCATTGAATATTTTGTTTTTCATAAAAATATTATATTGCAGTATTTATTTGTGTGTGATCATTAAAATGTTATAATGAACGTACTGGCATGGGGTTCAAAATGCATTTGTTTCGTGAATTTAAATCTTATATCACAAAATCAAGTCAACTATAAGTCTTAAAAGAAGACAACATAAAACTACAAAAATAAAAATTAACCCAACATGATGTCTATCTTCTCAAAAATAATGGATAACTTCGTGAAAATCTTTATGAATGATTTTTCCGTGTTTGGTCAATCGTTTAGTAATTGTTTGGTTAACATTAATTTGCTATTAAAAAGATGCATTAAAAGTAGCTTGACAGTGAGTTGGGAGAAAAGTCACTTCATGGTGACTAGTGGCATAGTACTTGGCCACGTTGTGTCAAAATGTGGTATGAAGATGGATAGAGCTAAAGTCGAGGTAATGGAAAAGTTTCCTCCACCCATTGATGCAAAGGGAATTAGAAGTTTCCTAGGTCATGCCGGATTTTACAGGCGTTTCATTAAAGATTTCTCAAAAATTAGCTAACCTCTATGTCGATTGCTTGCCCAAGATGTGCCATTTCGTTTTGATGATTCATGTGTGCACGTTTTTTAATTGCTTAAGTTAAAATTGAGAACTACCCATGTTGTGGTTGCCCCTGATTGGTCTATGCCTTTTGAAATTATGTGCGATGCGTCGAACTCCATTGTGTGAACGGTGCTTGGTCAACATGTGGATAAAATGTTGTGCGTGATTTATTATGATAGTCCGATATTGAACAATGCACAAGTAAATTACACCACCACTGAAAAGAGTTGTTAGTTGTGGTTTTTGCTTTAGAAAAATTTCGTGCTTATATCATTGGTTCTAAGATAATTGTTCATAGTGATCATGCTGCTTTGAGGTATTTGTTGACCAAGACACAAACTAAACCACGTCTCATTCGTTGGATTTTATTATTAAAAGAGTTTGATGTGGAAATAAAGGATAGGAATGGGAGTGGGAACTCTGTGGCCGACCATTTATCTAGACGAGAGTAATGTCATTGAGTCGAGTCACAATGTCATTCACGAGTCTTTTCCCTTTTAGCATGCATATGAACTTGCCTTTGTGTCTTGGTTTGCTGATATTGTGAATTATCTTGCATGTGGGGAGTTAAGACCCAATCTCACTTTCCAAGAGAGGAAAAGATTTCTTGCTATGTGCAGGCACTACTATTGGGAGGATCCATACATCTTCAAGTTGGGCAAGGATAAGGTAGAAGATGTCTGTCGGAAGAGGAGCAACAACAAGTCCTAAGACTTTGACACGATGCTTATTGTGGTGGGCATTTTGGTAGATAAAAGACGGCACATAAGGTTCTCCAATCCGATTTGTTTTGGCCATGTCTTTTCAAAGATACACACACTTTTTACCTTGCATGTGATAGGTGCCAAAGAGTAGGATATATCGGACACAAGAATGAAATGTCCCTCACTAATATTTTGGTTGTTGAGACATTTGACGTGTGTGGTATAGATTTCATGAGTCCATTTCTCGTCTCTATACGGTTTTGAGTATATTCTTTTTTCCGTTGAGTACGTGTCCTAGTGGGTTAAGGCTATCCCCACGCGGACATGTGACGCCAATGTGGTCTTGAAGTTTGTGAAGGAAAACATCTTAGGTGAGTTTGGATTTTCAAGGGTCATTATTAGTGATGGCGGCAAGTATTTCTGCAACAAACTCTTTGAAAACTTCATGAGGAAGAATGATATCACTCATAAGGTGGCCATCCCCTACCACCCACAAACCTCGGGGCAAGCAGAGACAAGTGACACACACCCGTCGTGCGGTGCGGACAAAATACCTGTGTATGCCCAGTACAGACAATACACGCTCCTACTTCTCGCAATAAGAACTTAGCCTTAGCGGTAAGTGTAGGGTCGAATCCCACAGGGAGTGAGGAACCACTTTGTTCTCCTACGACAAACTGAGGTGTCACAATTCTCAATCTGTATACTCTGCACAAGAAATAAACAACATCAATAATAACAAAGGGGTGAGGTTATTCGGTTAGGTCATAACTGTTGTTAACATTCGTTTCGGTCATAGGCACACTGATGATCCTTCTACGATCCATACAAGCCCAAGGCGTGGCCCAAAGACATTGGGACGTTTCAAGGGGTTATACTTCACATATAGGATGGTTGATTCCCATTGTGGTCACTTGGTCCGAAGGTCACACAATCCCCGGTCACAAGGCAGTGCTTCACTTCTCCGTAGATAGTAGTCATACCCGTTACTCACCAAGTATGACCCTCAACAACCTTCTCTCCCGAGGTCCCCAACTCCACGCTTTTAGTGACACATGCCTCCTGGACTCAACTATTTCCGGCTTTGTCAGCCGACCAGTCATAGACATGCTACGGCGCCGAGATTGCTTTCCTCGTTTGATAACCATGGCTTTATGCCTCGTCACAGTTGATGGATAGTCTCTAGAGAAGCCCAAGACTGAAGAAGGGCAGTGTATCTCATCAACCCTTTCCCCACCTTCTGGATCTACAACGCCTTTTGTTGACGCTGCTCAGCTACTCGGTCTTGGGCATACCGATTGTTGTACCTTGGTATACCCTGGCCTTTGCTTAACATGGATAGCGTTTTACCGAACGGAGATCACCCGTTAGGCCCCTACTGTCCATGGTTTCGAACAGATCCTTCCGGAACCACGAGATTCAACCGAAAGAACAAATGCCTCACGAATGTTTACATGTCAACAACAGTTATTTCCACCCCTAAAACCTCACCAAGGGAATTACTCACACATAACGCAATTCATAAATACAAAAAGGATTAAACACATTAAAGAACGAAAAGAAATGCTGAAATAGATAAATAGTACCTAGGTTTCAAGCCTTCGAACTTGTTCAAAAGTAGAAACACAACGGAAAATGGAAAAGCACGAAAATGTAAATTGTTTTGGATGCCACACACGGCGAACTTAATTGAATACTAAAAGTAAAAACAAGAGTTTCAAGGTGCCAAGAGCTTCTTCACGCTGCACAACATTAGTCTTTTATACTGCCGGATGGTAGAGGCCTAACCCTAGCTGCGCCGGTTCCAAATCTTCGCTGGGATCTTCTTTCCTTAATTAGCTCGATCTTTGATTGATCCTGATTGAAGATGGCGTCCAGCTGCAAGCTTAGTCAACCTTTCCCATTCCTTCGATCCTTCCAGTTTCTTCTTCTACCTTCTACTTGTTTCTTCGAGATCTCCGAGATTTACCTTCCTTTTATGGCTCTGGCTGTCTGCTTCTCATGGTAACGATCAGACGGATTGCTCTCTTTGGTGTGACTTATACCAGGTGGGTTGCTCCAGGTTCCCATGCCCCAAGTTGAATTGGAGAGGTACTTGTTGGCCGAAGCTCCATGCTGGTAAACATGACTTAGCAATCCAGGCTCGGTAATGCCCATTCTGACCGCATTTCTTCCGTTTCCGCTCTATTGACCTTCCTTCCTTCACAACTTCGTTTTCCCCCTGACAGACCTGTACCGACACAAATAAAGGGAAAAATAGGGCCAAATGGCCCAAAAGTCGAAGACGCATCACACCTACACACTTAAAGCATACTTGCCCTCAAGTATGTAGGTGGATTCACAGAAGACACGGACGAAAAGGTTGAAAGAAAAGGAATAAAACTAAAAGACACGAAACTTGCACAGATTTCAGGATCAGATCATACCAACATGCATCATTCAGTTCAAACAGACCACAAACCAGAGTAATGATCATGCATAAAGTGTGATGGTAGTCTCTCTTTTCGCTCAAGCACCGGGTTAAGTGTTTACACTCATAATTTGCTGTGCTAGTTCCTCTAAGAGTTTGATTGATGACTACAAGTTAAGCACACTAGTATGACTCATCAAAGGGTCTTTGTTGGGTTGTAATGGGGCATACGGAGCTAAGGTGAGGTATATATGGTTCAGTGGCTAATTTCAGTATCACCCTTACTCAGTATACACATTCAGTACA